>NC_048301.1:112078664-112169922 GCF_013100865.1 Trachemys scripta elegans
CCAGCTGCGCTGGGGAAGCGCCGGCCGGGGGCGCAGGGTCTGGGGGCTGCCCGGCAAACCGTGAAGCCGGTAGCGCTCGGCTTCAGGCAGCCCCTGTGCCTCCGGACCCTGCGCCCCCGGCCGGGCACTTCTCCTCCCGGGCTCCGGCGGCACAGGGTCCGGAGGTATGGGGGCTGCCCGAAGTCCGTAGCGCTCGGCTCTTAAACAGAGCCGAAGAGTCAGGGGAGGAGCAGAGCAGCCGCGGGAGGGGAAGTGCCCGACCGGCATTTTCCCGGACGTGTTCGGCTTTTTGGCAATTCCCCCCAGACGGGAGTTTGATTGCCGAAAAGCCGGACATGTCCGGGAAAAAACGGACGTATGGTAACCCTATCCCAGAGGGTTTGCTCATTACCTAGTGTGTCAGGGTAAAATAATTGTGTAGTAATGAGTAGTAATTTATCTGCATAGTTTTTACAAATGGGGCATTCATACTTAGACCAAGCGAAAGAGGAATTACTTTTTGGGGTTCAGGATCTGTGAATTAACTAGGGAACCCATCTCAGATTAAATCAGTGACCTGTTTGTTCTGAGGGCTCAGGGGTGGTGGTTATGAACCCTGATGAAAAATGACTTTCAGGTGGGTTCCCCCCCACTCCAGTCAGCAGTTGTTGTATTGTATCCCAGTTTTTCTGCTGGGTGGTGTTTTGGGTGGAAACATTAACCTTACCCTAGCGTGAACCTCCAGCCTGGCTAAAAATTAAGGGATAACAAAGCTGTGATCTACAATGTGTGAATAAGCCACCTGCGTGGACGTCATCTCAGTGGGGGATTATAGCTAGGATGGAGCAGGGATTACCTGATTTTAAACCTTTTTTCTTTCCCCTAGGACAATCCCAGACCTTGTGAATGTGTCTAGGATCCCCTATTAAAACATGTTGAAGTGATACTTATAGTTCCAGAGTGCACAGATCCCTACTAATCGCACAGGCCTGAGCCAATCTGGCCCCCTGAATCTGAGCTGGGGTAGCTAGCTCAAGCTGCTGCCCGAGTTGCAATATCCGCACAGCTGTTTTTAGCGAGGAGTGCGAATCTGGCTACCCATAATGACCTGCAAAGCCCTGTGCGGCGTCAGGGTCTGACATGCACTGACTGCCCCTCTCTCTTTGCCTTCAGTTCCAGGGAGGAGTGTGGGCCTTGAGCACAGGTCTGTGTGACGCTCTGATGACCATGGATGTGATGTTGTGCACGGCCTCTATCTTCAACCTCTGTGCTATCAGTGTGGATCGGTAAGCACCTCCCCCAGCTACTTAGCCCATCCGAGCTTGTCTCTTGTCTGGGCTTTTTACAGCCCTTCCCCTGGAAAATCATTTGAAGGGATGTTTCCCCATCTTCCTTCTGCATTGAAGCGGTGCTGAGGTCAGACTGGCTGGGACTTTCTTCATTGCCATGCAAGGAATCCCAGGCCCTGTTCCCCCTAGGGAAGTCTCTCTTGGATTGAATCTATTTCCCCTATCTCCAGCACCAGTTTTGGTGGAGATTCGCTCCCTCATCTCTCCAAGGCTTGGAGCCCAAGCAGTCTGGGAGCAGTTAATAGTGATGCCAAAGGCAGAAATCAGGCTGAGAGCTGTCCCTTGTTGGGTTTGACTTGAGAGAGTGAACTATGTCTAGAATAAGCCTTCAGCCACTTGGATTCCAGAGTCCTGCCCTAATTCCCAGCTCAGAGGACCAAGCTGGGGTAAGCGGAGTGTTAAGTCTCAGGGCCCATTCAGTCCTGGCCTCTCTGCTTGGACGGCCAATAGATACCAGAAGCTGGATTCAGACCAAACACGCTTCACACAGGCCACCAAACAGCTGTTGGATGCCTTCTTGTTTTTGAGGCTGGGAAAGCTGGTCAGGTGTCGCCTGTTCCTTGGTGGCAAGGCTCCGTGTTGGTTTTCTGCCTATCACTTTGAAATAAGCAGAGCAGAACCCAGCGTAGCAGGGCTGGATGGTTTGGGTGGCAGCGGCAGGCTATTGCTGCATCACAAAAGGCTGTTTATTGTTCAGGAAGGTTGTCCTTCCTGGGGATTTGGAGGTGACGGTCGATTCCTGAACAGAAATCCGTTAGCCGGGCCAGAGAAGGGATGAGTAAGAAACAGCTGGGAAGTGATCACTTGGTCATAAAGCGCCCTTTGCAGAGCTCAGCTCGCTCTTTGCTCTGTGGTCCCAGTGCTCCAAACACCAGCCTGACCTCCTCCTGGGAGCACGCGTGTAACAAGAATAGCTCCCTAGAAGATTTAATTACAGCCCCAGGCGCTCATTTCATTTACATTTCAATAGGCCGGCTATGGCGTGTCAGCAAAATAAGAGTTGAGAACCTATTTACGGAGGATTAATAACTCTGTCTGAGAGTACATTCGCTACATTGCCATTGCCGGCTGTGGCTATTAATCCATGGTCAGTGTCTTAAACACCATGGGTTATTGCACATACATCATCTGCCTCATGAATTCAAGTGACAACAGCTGTCTGGAACCCGCGGTGAGGAAAGGAGAAGCTTTGCTGGCTCAGAACTGACTGATCCACATTAATAACCTGGCTGCTGCCATCTGGCACATGCTCGGTGACCTACAGTAAAATGCACTATCCCCTCCACACTGCAGAGGCTTTATATTGAGGGAGTCTTGGTGAGGTGAACGCTAAAATCCCAGTTGGTGGCGGGGCACACAGGCACGGCATTCTGTACAAAGCAGATTGTGTGGGTGGGCGTGTATTAATTACACTGCTATATGGGAAACCCAACCTTGGAATGATATGGCTACCCTCTCTCTAGGGGAGAAAGCGGCAACTGTGGGAACTCTTAGTAATGATTAGGGTGAGGGGAAGGCAGCTGAGAAAGTGCCCCTTTCCTGTTGTCGGGGAACCATGCTGTTTCCTTCTGCCGTGCAGGGTGGGAAATAAATACCGTGCTGGGGATGGGAGGTGGCAGTGAGATCAGGAGCTCATGCACCGAGTAGCACTTGTGGGTATGATGCACCATATTCTTGGGAATGATGTGGGGAGAGGCAGTGCCACCACATAGGGCTTCAGCAGCCAGTGTGCTAGAGGGAGTGACAGCCTGGGAAGGAACTGAGCATCCCTAGATGGAGAATAGGGGCGGTGAAGGAGGCGGGTGTCGAAGTGGGGTCAGGGACGAACCGAGGAAGCAGCTACCCTAGAACAAAGCAGTGAATGTCACCCAAACAAATGGCTGGATTTCACCTTCCCTCCCATCCTTTGATCACCAAACATGGCCCCCCAAAATGGCAGGAATAATAGATGTTAAGGCCAGAAGGGACCATTGGGTGACCAACCAGCCTGAGCTCCTGCACAAGTCATAGAATGTCACCCAGGGATGAGATGAGATTTGTCCTGTCTTGAAGAGAAGCTAAAGCCCTGTTTATGTTAAGGGAATTCACACCAATGATACACCATGGATGTAGAAACAGCAGGACAAACCCCTATTGTGCCACACTGCACAGGTGCCATGGGGGGCTAACGCTGGTGCAACTGGCTCTGGGCTGCTAAATAAATTAATGGAGATATCCTATCTCCTAGAACTGGAAGGGACCTTGAAAAGTTATCGAGTCCAGTCCCCTGCCTTCACTAGCAGGACCAAGTACTGATTTTGCCCCAGATCCCTAAGTGGCCCCCTCAAGGATTGAACTCACAACACTGGGTTTAGCAGGCCAATACTCAAACCACTGAGCTATCCCTCCCCACGTTCCACTTTGTGCCTGTTCCACTTTGTGCCAGTGCCATGTGCGTGATGAGGATTTGGGTACATCAACATAGCAATACTGCTGGGAATGGCCTCATGGTAGATGGAGCCTAATAGTCTGATGGCGCTCTCCTAAACGTGCTGGGGAAGAAAGGGTCCCAGCCAACAGCAGGATCTCAGCCTGATGCAGGGTTGGGTTTGGGAGAACATTGACTGCTCCATTTACAGTCAGAGTCATTGCCCAGGCAACTCGCACAGTGATCGGTGGGAGAAGAGGACACGCTCTGCTGGCACCACTCTCCCGGCACCACTCTCCCAGCTCAGGGCAGCTCCATGCTACCAGCCTTGACCCTGTTTTCTCTCTCTGTCACAGGTTCATCGCCGTTTCTATCCCGCTGAACTACAACCGGCAGCAGATCGACCTGCGGCAGCTGATCCTCATCTCCACCACTTGGATCTTTGCTTTCGCCGTGGCATCCCCAGTCATCTTCGGCCTCAACAACGTCCCAGACAGGGACCCCACCTTATGTCAGCTGGAGGACAACAACTACATTGTCTACTCCTCCATCTGCTCCTTCTTCATCCCCTGTCCAGTCATGCTGGTTCTCTACTGTGCCATGTTCCAGGGACTCAAGCGGTGGGAGGAGGCCAGGAAGGCCAAGCTGAAGAGCAGCTTGTATGCGGGCGGCAGGAAGCTGTGCTGCCCACCTCCCCTCATGGAGAGGAAGCAGGCTGAGATCAAGCTGCAGGAGTGCAGTCTGTATGACCGCTCCGAGTGCTCTTTCCCCAGGGGGTACGTGATGAACAGTGGCATCCAGACTGTCTCCTACCCTCACCTCAAGTACTCCCACCCGGGACACAAACAGAAACAGGCCAAGATCAATGGCCGTGAGAGGAAGGCTATGAAGGTGCTGCCGGTTGTGGTCGGTGAGTGGATGGTCCTCATTACGTGGATGCTAGAACAGTGGAGGGGGGGAGAGGGTTACACTGGGGCTGGGATTTTCAGAAAGGCTTGGTACATTGGGAGCTATCTGTGTTTAAAAATTGGTCTCTAATTCACGTGCTGTCTTGAAAATCCAATCCAAAGCCAATTGTTGGCTTTTTTTAAGCACCTGTAAATCTGGTCCTGAGTGCAGTTGAAAATCTGGCCCATGTGGGCTCTTGTATTTTAACAGGGCACCAGTGGCCTTCTTCCCACCCACCCTTTAGCCAGGATTGGCACTTGATTGCCTCAGGAACACCTGGACTAAGATCTCACCTGGTGTTTCATGCACACGCCAGGGGAAGGTGTGCCCTGCCAAGTGCATTCCTCCTCCTCCTCCCACCCCCACCAAAGTGAGGGTGGAAGAGGCAAAGTCAGCTTCTTGTGCTGCCCCCTGTGTGGGGTGCAGGGCAGAGCTATGATTTAGCCCTGCAGTTTCGGAGGTTTGATTGATCATCATGACTAATCGAGCGCCTAGAACTAGAAATGATTCTCTAGCCGTCCTGGCTCAACTGCTGTGACCTGCAATGCAATAAGTGAGGGAAGCAAAGCTGCTCTGACCAGGGGTAATCCCATCTCATCTCCCCTGTCTGAAAATACTCATACTCCCACATGGAAATCCATGCTGGCCTCTCTTGTTATGGCTAATGATGATGCTTATCCTAAAACCTTTACAGCTCTTTAATCTGATAGCTGAAGGCATAGATAGACACTATCTTTTATTGGACCAGCTTCTGTTGGTGAGAGAGACAAGTTTTTGAGCTTACCCACAGCTCTTCTTCAGGTCTGAGAAAGGGGAACTCCCAGCATCACAGCAAAACACAAGGTGGGACAAATTGTTTAGCAGAAGTAGTTGGCACATATTGTAAGGGACCATTCAGGGTAGAGTGGTCCATTAACACCTCTGCAGTCAGAGGACAAAAAGAGAGGGTTAGTGGGTTACAGATTGTTGTAATAAGCCATAAATCCAGTGTGTCTGTTCAGTCCATGAAGGCCAGGGCTACACTATAGATATAGATATTTATTGATAGAACCATGTCGCTCAGGGGTGTGAAAAATCCACATCCCTGAGTGACTTACTTATACCAATCAAATCCCTGATATAGAACTTCTCCCATCAACATAGCTACCTCCTCTTGGGGAGATAGTTTAACTGTGCCGCCAGGAGCGTCTTCACTTAAAATGCTGCATCAGCGCCTACGCACTGCTGTAGCGCTTACATGTAGACCTGCTCTAGCAGAGTAATGAATTTAAGCTCCCAGGCTTGTCTTGTGAAATTGTTGTGCAGGTTTCCTTTGAGGATGAGGGCTGACAGGATCGCTTTGTGAAAAGTGTTCACCTACAGGTGATAGTGTTTGTCTTTTACTCTTTTCTTGTGTGAGTTCATTCGGCAGCGCAATGATTGTCTGGCATAGTGAGAGCCCCTGGCTGGAAGCCAGAATAATTCAAACTGGAAATTGACACAGCTTTTTACTACTAAGGAGTGGGGATGTGGTGGAGTCTTTAAATCAGAGTTGGCTTGCTGGCTAAAAGCTTTTGTGGTAGCTCAACCACAAGCTGCTGCTGGGTTTGCTGCAGGAGCCATGAGGTGATGTAGAGAGCTCATGCTAGGCAAGAGATGGTCCTGTTGGGCTTTAAAATCTGTGAATCCCAACAAGCTAATGACTCAAGGGCCTTTTCTGCCCTTATTTATCTCCTTGGAGGCTTTTCTGTCACGTGAGGACTAAACACTCAGGCATCAGCATCATGACTGTTCACCACATGCTGCAGGAGATACGTTTGGTTCAAGAGCCGTCTCCTATTGACGTGCACTGTACACAAAGGCAGGGATTGGATGATGTAGCAGGACAACTTATTCCACCACTTAGACCATGTCTACACTATCACTTAAGTCAGCAAAACTTGTCACTCAGTGGTGTGAACCCCGCCCCAAGCGTCAAGTTTCACTGGCATAAGTGGTAGTGTGCACAGCTACAGTCGCTCGTGGAGGTGGTAGTAATTATGTCAACGGGAGAGCTCTCTCCTGTTGCCATAGAGCGGCTACACAAGCGATTGTTCAGCAGTGCGTCTGAATCAGTACAGCTGTGCCGCTGTAAGCTAGCTAGTTTAGACATGGTGTTATTGCTCAGCCTCCTGTCTGGTCACAAGGGCAGGATGCAGTCTGGGGGGGGGGGGGGTGTCCGTACGTCCCTATGGGTCTAGAGCAGAGGTGGGCAAACTTTTTGGCCTGAGGCCACATCGGGGTATGGAAATTGTATGACAGGCCATCAATGCTCATGAAATTGGGGGTAGGGACACAGGAGGTGGTGCGGGCTCTGGGGTGGGGCCAGAAATGAGGAGTTCAGGGAGAAAGAGGGGGCTCCGGGTTGGGGTACCGGGGGGAGAGGTGCGGGCTCTGGGGTGGGTATGAGAGGTTTGGGGTGCAGGAAAGGGGCTCTAGGCTGGGACAAATGGGTTCAGAGGGTGGGAGGGGGATCAGGGTTGGGACAGGCTGTTGGGGTATGGGGGGGTGCGGCTCTGGGGGGGCTGGGGATGGGGGGTTTGGGGTACAAGAGGGGGCTCTGGGCTGGGATCGAGGGTTTTGGAGGGCAGGAGGGGGGATCAGGGCTGTGGCAGGGGATTGGGGCGCAGGGGTGGGCTCAGGGTGCAGGCTTTGGGTGGCGGTTACCACAAGCAGCTGCCGGAAGCATGGCCCCCTTCCAGCTCCAAGGCACAGCCAGGCGGCTCTGCGCGCTGCCCCATCTACAAGCACCACCCCTGCAGCTCCCATTGGCTGGGAATTGTGGAGCCAGAGGGGGGCTCATGCTGGCTGTTTCCTGGGAGCCGCACGGTGCGGGACAAGCCTCTGACCCTGCTCCCCGGCTGGAGCTGAGGGCCGGATTAAATGGTCTGAAGGGCTGGATGTGGCCCACAGGCCGTAGTTTGCCCTCCCCTGGTCTAGAGGGTGGGGGTCAGTTTGTTCTTGAAGTAGCTTTCCAGGAAGGCCAGGAGTCCAGCTGTTCTTGTAATTGATCCATGTACAACCAACAGAGAGATTTTGAGTAACTCCATGAGAGTATCATGTACAACTATGTGCAGCAGCACTGAGACCCTCATCACAGGTGTGTCAAAGGGCCACAAAGACAGTGGGGTTGCACCCTCTCTCCCCCCACTGTTCAGTCCTGCATGCTCAAGAAGTCACTGTTGTTAATAACAACAATCTCTCGCTGGTTCAAGAGTACCAGGAGAGAATGTTGACTTTTTAGGCCTTCCAGGCAGCAAAGCTAGGGAACAAAGCCAGGCCACTGAGAACTGCCAGACCCAACCCACGCTCCAGCCTATTGTAACGTTTATGCTCTTCCAACTACCAGATTGCGTGTCTCGGATCCTGAAATGCTTTACAGTGATCAGGAAACCAGTTTAAGACTCCAGTTAACTGTAATCAGACTGGCATTACAGGCCCTTTGATTAGCAAAGCATGACTCAGGGTAGTTTTTGTGTCTCAACTATGCAAAACCTGAGCTGAAGGAGGGCCACCTGGATGGGTTAATGGGCCTTAATCTACAACTTGATGAAGGGGTAGAGCACGGATGGCTGCAATCCAAACCAAGCCAGTGGGTCAGCAGGTCAGATGAGGATTTTTAGTGGAGGAAATTTGGAAGCTGGCACTTCACATGACCTTTGCTAGGGGAAACCGACCTAAGTGCTTCTGTGGCCTCTAGGATCTGAGCATCTGCCACACAGTTATGAATTTAAACTACCCTACCTCCAAGGGATGGTCGCGCCTTTGCCAGCTAAGGCACAGAGAGCGATTCAGTGACAAGCCCAGAGTCACACAGGTCCGTTATAGCAGAGCTGGGACTTGAAAGCCACCCTGCTGTGGACCAGGCCAGTGCCTGAGCAGTAAGCCCAGGCTTCCTCCCTCAGCCCATCTACTTGGGGCCTGTTCTGTCCTGCTCTTCAGTCACTATAAATGGGGTAAAGTTCAGCCCACCATGAGCGCCTCCCTCTTTGCAGTAAAAGGGCCTGGAAACAGCAAGGCAGCCAGAGCTGGCCCTTTGATCGAAGGGGGTGAAATCCTATCCCCCAAGAGGCTCTGAATGCGGCGCTCTGCAGGAGGGCAGTCTTCAGGAACAGCTGCTTCCCTGCCTTATGGGCCCTGGAGCACAGCTCCTCTGGGGGGGATGGAGTAACAACAGCTCATCACTTAAAATCCAGTTCATCTCTGAGTAGGTGGATACATGGGTCCTTCTCCCTGGAGGGGGGGACTGCCCTAGAGGCTAGTGAACCCCTAAATTCCTGCTGGTGCAGGATTGCAGAATCAGACACACCCTAGGTGGGAGCTGAATAGGGCTGCATTTGATTGTCACTGTCCTGGCGAGCGGAGTGCCAGCCTGCTTATGCATTTCTCTGGCAGCAGAAGCTGGGAAAGCACAGCGGAGGAGTAGAGCATGAGATGAAGTAAGGAGCACGCTTGTTGCATTTGCTAGCACTTCCTGGAATGATTTCACCAAACACAGTGTTGTAACCGCAGGGCCGGTAATTCTTTGTGCAGCAGCCACCATTGCTGCTGCTGCAGGTCAGAGGGTGAGCCGCAGAATGTGGTCGCTTTCCTCCTGTTACAGCTAGAGAAATATACTGCCTATTGACACAGGTGTGTGGAATATATTCAGCAGCTACCACCAAAACATCCCACCCCCTACCACAGGTAAAAAGCTGTGTTTGGATACTGCCGCACAGCTCCCCCGTGCAATCACAGGCTGTGCTGCCAAGGGCAGTATCTGCCCTCCAGTTTCCACGCTTGTTCCACCTTCTCACCTGCCCTCATTCAACCCACAACATCTAGTCAAAGTGTTGAGTTGTTTCTGTAAGGAGAAATTGACAATGGAGGCAGGGAGTCCTTTGATGCTCTTGGGTTTATTACAAACAACAGACAAAGTCCCGTTTGCCTGAACACGAGAGAGCTTCTTTGCTTGCAGTCCAAAGCCTCTTTAGTCAGCACCAGAGCAGAAGCCCCTTTTCCAGACTTCTGTCAGGGTCACACAGTGTGTGACACACACCCTGCTTCTCCAGTCTGTTCTTTCGCTTATACTCCCCCTAGCCCACAACAGTACCCAGCAAACCACTCTGCCCAGGAGAGCAGATCTGGACAGCCTTGTATCTGCCTGTGGTTGGCGGCTGGAGACTGCTATTTCAATCACACACGTTCTGAATGAAAGGCAGCAGTTACATTCAACCTGTAACCACAAAGTTGAACCCAATACCCTGATACTTATTTTTCTCTAGGCTGTGGGCTCTCAACTTAGGGGTCATGACAAAGTCAGTGGGTCTTAACCATCCTGCAATGGAAAAGGTTGAAAACCCCTGCACTAGGTGATTGATTGGTATCCCCTCCTTTTGATGTGCAAGTTGATGCTGGCACCACACTTGATCTGTGCCTGTAATAATGCAGCAAGAGATGGCTAGAGAGGTTGCTTAATGCTTGTCCTGGTTCCCACTTCCTCCATTTATGTCTGTGTATATTTCCATCTCTGTAACGCCTTCTTTAGCCCCCAAGCCCTACTAAGCTAGACAGGTGCATGGCAATTCTCTAATAGCACAATACAATCTCAGGATCTCATGCTCTTTAGATGTTGGCTCACCTACTCTGTTGTCTGTATCAATACTATCCCCAGAGGGTACAGTCTGTAATATGTATTTGACAGTAATGCCTAGACCTCATGGTACAGACACGCTGTAAGAGACACCCTCCCGCTATTTGTGTCTTGAGAGGAATTATTTCACAGAGAAATGAAGTGACTTGGCCCAGGTCTCCTCAGTTAGCCTGTGACCCCTCCACTGGGTTACACAGCATCATCTATCAACCCACGATCTACCTATACCATCCCACCCCATCCCATGGTACTTGTGTGCAGTGTCTGATGTTGCTGTCTGTTCTCTTTCACAGGCGCTTTCCTCTTCTGCTGGACACCCTTCTTTGTAGTACACATAACAAGAGCCCTGTGCAAATCCTGCACCATCCCCAGTCAGGTCATCAGCATTGTCACCTGGCTGGGCTACATCAACAGTGCCCTTAACCCCATCATCTACACCATCTTCAACACAGAGTTCAGGAAATTCTTCCGCAAAGCTTTGCATGTCTTCTGCTAAGGTTGGCACCTGCTGGAGTCAGGGAGGAACTGAAGCACAGGGCACAGCAGGGAGTAAAGATGACCCAGTGTTGGTTTTTTTTGTATAGTTCATTAAAGTTTGATTTCTTGCTACGTTCCTGTGTTTTACACTTTTTCCATGCACATTGAAAGCACAACAGCCTGCCCCAATCCTGGGAGGAATTGTCCATGGAGTCTAGTACCCACGGCCTGATGCACTTGTTAATATGCGGGAATAAAAATTGGGCCTCTGGTCAGTTTGCAGTGTAAAGATCTGGAAGGTGCCAAAAGAGAGAGACTGTGTAACAGCCAAAGTGGCCTATGGTCTGTTGTTCTGGCTCTTCCACTAGCCAATGCCCGATACTTCAGAGGAAGGCATGAGACTGGCACACGGTGCCTCTCCATACCCTTGGGGGAAGACAATTGAGAGGGGTCCAATTTTTTCCTACACCCCCTTTGCTTTGAGGGCTACCCCAGCATCCTGGTGGATAGACATTAAAGTGCACTGGCCCCATGGCGCTCACTGTAGCATTTAGCAAGTTGACCAGGTGACCTACTGTAGAAGGAAGGAGGTGCAAGTTTAAATACTAACAGATTAGCGTCCCCTATTGGCACTGCTGCCGTGTGACTCTTCAGTGGGGATTATGTACTGATCAGGGAAATAGTGGAAAATGCAGATTCATGTATTAGAGCACAAGAGAAAATATTTTAAACCCTGATGATTGCCATGTTGATTAAACCATTCTGCTAAGTACTCCTTGCACCTCGGGAGTGTAGTTAGTGCCCCCGTTGTGCCAGGCATGAAGCTGGCCAAGTGCAGACAAAGGTGAACGCTACTCTCCCTTAAAAGCGACAGAGCTACTGCTCCCCTGGAGAAATCCTGGCCCACTCTGGCTCTGCTACATTGGGGCCCTCCAGCCCCACTGCACTGGGACAGGCCTCCAAGGCAGATTCTTAGCCACACTGTGAAACTATCTGCTTTGTTGCAGCCAGCATCCATCCATCCAATGACAGCTTCTCCTGCCAATTTCAGGACAGACTGTCAAGAAGCAGAGCAGGGACCCCAAACTGGTTGTGTGTTCTATAATTACTTGTTATGGGGTTGGTGAAATGTGTGAACTCCTAAAGCACTTTAACAGTCCTACTATGGTGTCACACACACCCCTTGCACTTTCCACTCTATTTTGCTACCCAGGCAAGCTGGCCTTAGAAATAGATGGTTGCTAGACACCAAAGATCACAAAATAGTCAGGTTACTCCCAGTCCCAAAGGACCAGTCACTTACCCCAGGTCAACTGAACTCAAACCAAAGACAATGCCTGTAGCCAGCGCGGTAAATAAACTAACAAAAGATTAAAAGAAAAGAAATTATAGTTATTGCAAGGTTAAAGCAGGCAAACATATATACTAGGGCTATCAAGCGATTAATCACATTAAACAATAATAGAATACCATTTATTTAAATATTTTTGGATGATTTCTATATTTTCAAATATATTGATTTCAATTACAACACAGAATACAAAGTGTACAGTGCTCACATATTTTATTACAAATATTTGCACTGTAAAAAACAAAAGAAATATTTTTCAATTCACCTCATACAAATACTGTAGTGCAGGCTCTTGATCATGAAAGCTGAACTTACAAATGTAGAATTATGTACAAAAAATAACTGCATTCAAAAATAAAACAGTGTAAAACTTTACAGCCTACAAATCCACTCAGTCCTACTTCTTGTTCAGCCAATCAATAAGAGAAACAAGTTTGTTTACATTTGCAGGAGATAACGCTGCCCGCTTCTTATTTACATCACATGAAAGTGAGAACAGGCATTCCGATGGCACTTTTGCAGCCGGCATTACAAGGTATTTACGTGCCACACATGCTAAACCTTTGTATGCCCCTTCATGCTTCAACCACTGTTCCAGAGGACATGTTTCCATGCTGATGATGCTTTTTAGAAAAATAATGCGTCAATTAAATTTGTGACTGAACTCCTTGGAGAAGAATTGTATGTCTCGTGCACCATGGTTTTACCCGCATTATGCCATATATTTTGGACAAGAACAAGAAGTAGGACTGAGTGGATTTGTAGGCGCTAAAGTTTTATATTTTGGTTTTTTTTGAGTGCAGTTATGTAACAAAAAAAAATCTACATTTGTAAGTTGCACTTTCACAATAAAGAGATTGCACTACAGTACTTGTATGAGGTGAATTGAAAAATACTGTTTCTTTTGTTTGTCATTTTTACAGTTCAAATATTTGTAATATAAAGTGAGGAATGTACACTTTGTATTCTGTGTTGTAATTGAAATCAATATATTTGAAAATGTAAAAATACATAAAAATATTTAATACATTTTAATTGGTATTCTATTGTTTAACAGTACGATTAATCACAATTATTTTTTTTAGTTAATTGTGTGAGTTAACTGCGATTAATCAACAACCCTAATATATACACAAATGAGTTACAGTCTATGGTTCCAAAAGGTGACAGAGTTGCAGTAATCCGTCAGCTCTGCATGTCTTTTAGGGCTGACTGTGGGGATCTCTGCTTCGGTTTTGTAGCTCCAGCTCTGTGAGAGTCCAAAGAGCAAAAAGCTGACAAGAAAATTTTCCTCTCTCTATTTGTATTGCCTTCTGCAAGAATTCAAGCTGATGGGACGAGCCCTTTTGCACCTCTCTCTTTATGGGTGTGATGTCCCAAAATGACCCATTTAGTTTTGATGGGCAGGAGCCAATCGCCTCGGACTGGGTTCATAGTTACAAAGCAAAAATTTAAATATGTTATAGCATGTGATAAAGACATTATAAGTGAGATTAATGCATGCAGCAACTTACAAGCATATCAAGGTCTAAACACACTAAGGGCATGTCTTCACTACCCGCCGGATCGGCAGGTAGCAATCGATCTATTGGGGATCAACTTATCGTGTCTTCACTAGACACGATAAAATCGATCCCTGATCGCTCTGCCGTCGACTCCGGAAATCCACCGCGGCAAGAGGCAGAAGCGGAGTCGACGGCGGAGCGGCAGCGCTCGACACACCGCCATCCTCACAGCCAGGTAAGTCGACCTAAAATACGCAACTTCAGCTACGCTATTCAACGTAGCTGAAGTTGCGTATCTTAGGTCGACGAACCCCCCCCCCCCCCCGGAGTGTAGACCTAGCCTAACATACTAACACATGAGTGAAACAGACTAGTTTGCAGCAATGCATTCTTCAGTGCTTAGATGAGGCCTAAAGCTTCATCTAAGGGAGGAATAGCTCAGTGGTTTGAGCATTGGTCTGCTAAACCCAGGGTTGTGAGTTCAATCCTTGAGGGGGCCACTTAGGGATCAGGGCAATATCAGTCCTTAGTCCTGCTAGTGAAGGCAGGGAGCTGCACTCAATGACCTTTCAAGGTCCCTTCCAGTTCTAGGTGATGGGATATCTCCATTAATTATTATTATTTAGCCTTGGCAAGAGCTGGCACCTGGTCTTCCAGCCTCACTCAAGGTTTCTGACAGGAGATAAAACATGAAAAAGAGCAACATCAGATTCAACACAGCCCACATACTGCAGTGTCAGGGAGCTGTGCCCTAGCAAACAGAGCTCAAGGTGAGGAGCCAGGAACAGGTCAGTTCTGTCACTGATTTACACTGAGACATCGCTTATGGGGGCCTGATTTGGCAAAGGTGTCGAGCAGCCCAAGTTCTCCTTTGAACTCGATGAGAGACTCAGGTGTTCAACACCACTGAACACTGGACCACAATTACCTCTCTATACCTTGACTTCCCCAGCTGTGAAAGGGGGAGAATCCTTGTTACCTCCCTGGAGGCAGGGGGAGTGGAGAGTGTGTGTGCATGTGTGAGTGATGATTATAAATGCTGAGCATTAGGATCTGGGCACTGAAAATGACATAAAAGGGAGAACAAACAAAATACAAGTGCTCTGCTTCTGTGAGACGAGGGAATTGCCCTGCCCCAGATTGAGGATTTTAGTCAGACAGTACCACAGCCATCAGACTGTTGCATATGAAGCTGTTAAATGCTTCAAGTTTCATTAGAATCCAGATGTTCATTTCCCCCTGAACTCTCTCAGCTGGATTTTCCATTCTTTCTAATGAGCTCCTGAAATACTAAGCAAACTCTCTGATGAGAGGGACCCTGCTGCTTCCTGACAAACACACAGGGGTGGTAAGTAGTGGAAGAAAGCCAATTTGCAGGCTAGCTAAAGCTCCTTTCTAATTAGCTGTCGTCTTTGCAAAGAGGGCCAGGCTCAGCGATAAACCAATGCTCTCATTTTTATAACGGATTACCCTAGGGCTTACTCCCAATACGGTTAGTCCCCCCAAAAGTTTCTTTTTAGGCCATATACATATCAGGACTGTCACATCTGGTCTCCTCTGCCTTTGCTGGAGTGTCTTGGAGATTCATTGGGCAAATTCACACCCTAATGGAAGGGGCTAGGAGCACTGAACACTTAATGCAGACTAGTGTTAATTAGGCATTAGAGTTAAATGGACATTAAGGTTTTATGTCTCAAGCAGCAGCCCCTCTCAAAGGCTACCCCATCAAGCTGTCATGAATTTATGAGCTCCCTGAGTTTAATTCATGATGCAGAAAGCCTTGTCTAGACTCGCACTTTCACCAATGCTGGCACTGCTTCAGCTGAGGCGGAGGTAGCATGAAATTCCCATGAGGGGGAAAGTTGGAGAAGACTTCCCCTATGTCATAGGGGATCATTTTCTACTGTAAAAAGCAAGCACTTTTTCCCCCTTCATTAAACTCTTTCAGGCTTGCTTATCCATCCTAAAGCAGCACAAAAAAAGGGCACAAGCCCGTTTACTTATTTTTGCAGCTCACTTTTAAAAGTGAGCAGAACTGTGCTTAAAATGACGCAAGCGCTGAACAATCCAGAGAGGCAGACTGCAAAACCTCTGATTTGCAATGTAAAGCAGTAGGTGGAAATCAGCTCTTTCCCTTCCCTCCTATGGCTGGTGCTAATGGAAAATTAGGTCTGGGAATATGGTCTTTGTCTTTGCTGAGTTTGAACACTATGGCCATCACCTTCCGTAGCGAGGTTACGGCTAAACACTAAAAGTTTGCCCCCTCAGCCAGGGATACACATGACCTTCCCTGGGTAAGACCCTCTCCTCCCCAAAAATCCATCCCTATCCATCAAATCCTCCCTCCCTGCATATCCAGCAACTCTTCCATCCCATCCCTGGCCTAATATCCCTGCACCACCATGCTTCCCCCATCCCTGTACCTCACTGAGACGGCTCCCTCTTCCTCACCATAGCACTGGCGGTGGTTGTCCTTTGAGTGGGTCCCCTGTGGGGCAAGTCTGGGAAGTGAACAAAGAATGCAAGTGCTCTCACCTACCTATTGGGAGAGGGAAGAAGCTCTCCTTTGGCCATTGGGTGTGGGAGGAGGGCGCTCCAGGCCCTCTCCCTGTACCAGTTTGGCCTCAGTTCTCCTCCTTTCACACAGCTGGAGCAGCCAGCATGGCCACTGGGGAGCTGGGGGGAAGATAGAGAGCGAGCATGGTGCACCCCCCCCAGTGCACATTGAGCAGCTGGAGACCATTGTAGCAGCTGCTGCATTTACACTGGGAGAGCTGAATGCTTCACTGAGCAGAGCCAGCTCTACCATTCTGAGTGGGCTGCGACACATTTTTCTGTTAACTCCAACACTGTCCCCAAGAGTCCGTCTGGACTCCCTCCCTTGTCCCCCACACCTCTCACTGCCACTTGCTGCTGCCAGAATCCCAGGACATTCTTCCCCACTGCTCCCTCCCCCCTTAGCCCTTGTGCTGGGAACAGAAAGATGTATCCACATTCCCAACACAGGCTTCCCCAGGCACTGCAGGGCCTCAAAGTACTTTGACTGTGGCCTGAAGGGCCATGTCGGCTCTTATGCTGCTTTGGCTGTAGACTGCCACTGTACCACAAGAACACTTGCTTCCTGAGCCACAGTGGGCCAAATCCAGCCCTAGTGCAACTCTATTAACTTCTTCCAGGGGCGAGTTTGGCCCACTTTGTCGTGCACCGGCACTCTGATAGCAGCCTCAGAATTAATTCCCTCACTGCCTGAAGCCGGGCAGAGGCGCTGCAGTCATTAGCGGCATGCCAGGGGTGGTGGTAAGATTTTCCTTCTGCAATTTGAGTGACACAATTGTGCCCGTCAGCTTCCCCCAACATGGCAGGTGCCTTTATGTGCAGCTAATTGTAGCGGTTGAGATAATCCGAGTGTGCAGCCCCACAACATCCCGGCAGGAGGGACTTCATGCCGTGCCACAAGTGTTCCAGAAACGCTTAGCATCTCCCGGGTGTTATTTCCCGCTGAGTTTAGATGAGACGTTTGACTGGTGTTTCCGGCCTTTTTATCCAAATGATTTTGCAAATAAGAAACTCGGGGCTGTGGGAAGCCTGGCAGGGGAAAGCAGGAAACTGGGGCCAGAATGAAGGGATATGAAAATATTTTAACAATAAAGACAGAGGAGATAGTGGGGTCAAGTGGTTAGAGCAGGGGAATGGGGGTAAGTCAAAACAGCAGGGGTGAAATCCTGGCCCCATTGAAGTCAATGGGAGTTTTGCCATTAACTTCAGCAGGGCCTCCATTTCACCACCGGATTCTATTTATGGCTTCACCACTAATACACGAGGTTAGCTTGGACAAGTCTCAAAGTCCGTGCCTCAGTTTCCCCATCTATAAAATAGGGATAATACCTTGGTCAAGTTAAGTTGAATTCACATGTGCAGAGAGCTTAGAATCTCTTGCAGGGAAGGCTCGACAAATGCAAGATATTATTAAATCATTTGGAATATACTGCAATACTCAACAGATAAGCAACCAAGCAATGAGCTATAAATCAGTCGCAGAGTTAAAATGGCGTAACTATGAACAGGGACCAAAGTCTGCTCAGTTACAGCACGATATAGCAAGAGTATAATCTTCATGGAATTCAATGGCGTTACTCCAGATTTACACCAGGGTAACAAATTGGAATATCTCAGGCTACGTCTTCACTGCCAGCCTGAATCGGCGGGTAGAAATCGATCTCTCGGGGATCGAATTATTGCGTCTCGTTGGGACACGACAATCAATCTCCGAATCGACGCTTGTACTCCACCAGCGCAGGTAGGAGTAAGCGCCGTCAACAGGGGAGCCGCGGCGGTCAATTTGCTGCCGTCCTCACAGCGGGGTAAGTCGGCTCGGATACGTCGAATTCAGCTACGCTATTCGCGTATCTTAAATCGATCCCCCCCCAGTGAAGATGTAGCCTTACTGATAGTCTGTGTTTGGGCAAAACAGTAGAACTTTTTTATTTTCATCTTGTTGCACATTTGTTATGCTTAAATTATAAGGGTTTTCATTTGACGCGAGTGTAAGAAGAAACCATTTTAAAGAAAAACTGATCACTATCAAGGAGTGAGCTCTGCATGCCTACAGATCTAACATTAAGAAAACTAGAAGAGAGGAATTTTCAGAAACTGACTCTTTTGAAGATCTCAAAAATTAGACAATACAATAGCTAAGCAAATGTGGAGAAAGCTATTTTTAAACTATCCAACTTGGACCCCATGTAGGACATTTCCTATATTTTATGGCCAAGACTTTCAAAAGTGACTCATGGTTTTGGGTGCCCAATTTCAGATGCCTTAAAAGAGTCTGATCCTCAGATAGTGGACACAACACATTGGCTGAAAAATCAGAATCCTTTAATGTGTCTAAAGTTGGAGACCCAAAAACAGAGTCACTCCAAATATCTAGTTACTTTTGAAAACCCTGGTGTATAAAAGCACAATATACTCTAACACTGCATTGGGTATTTTAAAATGAAAAAGAGTCAAACTCAAAATATTTGTGTAATATGTTGGTAAGGGCACAAGAGCCAAAAAACCTCAAGTGCTTTATGAAGCAATTATTTCACCACCTTGGAAAGAATTCTTCACAGTTAGAAATGGATTTTCAGAAGGGGGGGCCTCCCTGAGACACATCCGTGGGTACCATTTGTGCCTGCATTTCAACTGCAGGGACAAATCAGATAGCCTAGAAGTGCCAACTACTCAGATTTATGCCTGGAAATCATTTTGTAGGCTCTCACAAACAGGGATGCTCCGGACTTCAGCTCAGCTCAAGCTATACCCCTTAATATAGATATTGCAGACACACAAAATCATCATGCTCTGCCCACTTTTCCAGTTGTTCTACACTGAAATACTGTGTTTATCCTCCATCATATTACAATTGAACAGACAGTCTTATACCTCACATGAATAAGCTGGAATTTTAGTCCCCATCTGATAAAGGCCAGAGTCTCACACCAATCATGGGAAATCTGATGGGAACAGAAAACATGTAGTTCCCGCATATGCTAAATGCTCCTTTAAACCTTATTAAAAATGAGCCATCTTTAATCTCCATCAGATAAAGGTCAAAGTCTCTCAAACACAGTTAATGGCCCTGGTGGCCTTTCCAGTCAGAAGGAAGTGGATACCAGAGAGACAACTCAAAAGGCTGAAGAAATCACTAGCCTTTCATAATATACAGGTACCACTGACCAATTCACTGAAACTCAACAGCTAGAAACTCATGTAAGCTACCCTTATGATTTAGTAATACAGACTGTTCTTTGCTCAATATTTATTATAATTTTACCTGCCTTGAAATGGGAACTGTTAGTGCTTCACTATTGCTACAGTCCTTATTCATAAAACACTCCTATTACACTAAGGATTGAGTAGGAACTGAAGATGCGGCCCAATAACAGCTTTTATACAGACACACACAAAGTACGCCAAAGTACTTTAGAAGACTAGACTGTATAAACCAGACATCATTTCTGCCCCTCCTGAAAACCTGCAGCCTCCCTTTCGTTTAACTTCATGTAGCAATAGCTTAGGATAGGAAGTGCAGAAAAACACCACTTCCATATTAAGCTGCAGAAGGAATTTGGGGAAAGAATATAAATTATTAGAGCTGATCCAGATGGTCAGTTTTTGACAAATATTTTTGGAGAAAATTTGAGTTTTGGGGGGAAGAAATTGACAAAAAAATCTTTTGTTGAAACTTGTTGGGTATTTTGATTACCTTTAGAACTGATCAAAATGTTTTGATCAGACATTTGCAGTTAAGTTTTAATTCCTGCCAAAAAACAACAAACCAAAAAACCAAACCAGCTGGTAATTTTCTGGGTGGAATGTCTGGGGAACAGCAGGACTCTTACAAGGCAGTGCCACCAGATCTTCACTTACAAATTATCTGCACCTCCAGTTTACATTTTGGCAGAAACATAACACGTAAATGATGGGATTTTGTCTTCCTCTGATGAATCAGATATTGGCCACTGATACGATATGGGACTTGTGGGCTATTCTAATATGGAAAATCCTACATTCTTATTAATTGACAGCACAATGTAGCCTCTATAAGTGCCTTGAAAGGTTATTTTGCAGTTCCTTACAGTTCTATTCCTCTGTAAATCACAACAGATGGGTCTATTCCTCCAACAGTAGCAGTATGAAACTATTTCTCTCTCTCTGTGGTGGTGGATAAAGTCCCTTACAATATAATGAACCTGACCGGGGTGGGCGAGGGGGGAGCCATAAAAATAGTTATTTCAAGTCTAAAAGCAAAGTGCATGTATAGTCTTCAATACTAACACTCAAAGGTGCTATTGTCAAACTAGTCTTCCTGTTACCTAAGGCCTCTCTTCTGTGTTCTGCTGTGACATGCTGTGGAAAGGCACAGTTGCACTTTATCTTATTTTGGCAGAATAAACAATGTCTTGATCAAGAGCTTTACTAACTTGAAGCCACAACTTTGCTTCTGGTGAACTCAGAAGTAGCTTAAGAAAGTTTTGTATTTATTAAGCAGATGGGGAACCAACCCAAGAAGAATGGGAACCAAGCATAGTTTAGGTCATGAAAAGGAACAAGCCAAGCCACCCTGAATATGCTCCAATTACCTATGAGAAGTCACAGAATATTTCCTTTTCCCCATTACGTTCTGGATGGAGATCAATGACTCTCTTCACACAGACCGCTAGACAGCTATCAGATAGTGACTGATCATCATCACCACTAACCTGTGTTGAATTTCAATTATCCTCCTACGGGAAAGGGCTTCATGTTCCATCACAACTATCTTCCAAACCATCCAGTTCTTCTTCTTCTGTTATTGGCAGAAGCAATCTTACTGAAGAGGAACCATATGTGATACCAGCAGTACAGGAGCCCAACATGAGATATTACAAACCAGTTTCCACCTTGTTAAAATAAATACTGCTTTACTATTATAATAACTTTAGGGTTTAGAGATTCTAAGGCCAGAAAGGACCATTATGATAATCTAGTCTGACCTCCTGCATAACAGGTCATGGAATTTAACCGAACAGTCCCCTCACTTCTGCCCATGTGTCACTCGACTGACTGGGACTGTGCTTAAATTTTAAGCCAGGACATCAGCCCTATGATGAGTGACACTAATTAATGTTCAATGAACGGAAACAATGGCTAAGGCACATCAGTAGAAGGTTCCAGGTCTGGATCAAAGAAAGCACTGAGGAAGATTTTTCACGGGTGGTGGCAAGCCTTAGCCTAGTGTATTACTCTTAAAAGGGAGTCTAGGACACTTAGCCAGGCTAGTCTAAGTCACTAAAAGGGATTTAGTTGAATTAGCCACTTTTGTAGAGACTTATCTCACTCAGCCATTCAGCATTTTGTTTTAATAGCTGCAGTGAAGTCCCGATGTCAGTAAACTAATGCCAGGAAAGAAACCATTTTCTTACTTTGGCTTAGGTAGATCTGATTTTGGCAAGACAGCTGCCACAAAAAGGCAGCTGAGAAACACCAGTGTCATGAAACTTCACCTTACTGGGCTGAGCAAAATAGGTCCACGCTGTCTAACGGTGCTCTGGAAAATACACTTAGTGTAAAAGGAATGTTACAGATATGCACTTTCATGATTTCACTGTATTTTGTTTAACAATATGACACCTTCTGTTTATACATGCAGAATTTCCAATATGTAAAACTTTGCCCTGAAGGAAAAAATGAGTCAGAAAAAGGGCTTCTAATGACAGAATATAGTTTATGATGTACGTTTTTAAAGACAATTAAATTAAACAAATGAAGGAAGATCTGTTTTTTCAAATGAGAGGTAGGGTAGCATGGGGTGAAATGGAACACTGGCACATCGTAACTTTCACTCCAACCACTGTAGATGACCCTCAAGAGAAATGGCTCTACCATTGTAATCTGCAACGGAGGGGTTTCAAAGTCTTGCAAGTTTAACTTTACAGTCCAAAATTCCTTAAAGTGAGCGTGGTCTCCTGAACAGCAACTCTAGTTATTTTTCCCAGATCACGTATCTTTAGTGTCTCCTTTGCTAAGATTTTGTGTAGGCCTCCAAAATGCAAATGATGTCACAGTGCTCAAGCTCACCAAAGAGTTCAGTTTCCAGACACCCAACAATATGAGCTCCCATCCAGTTTGCTGATCCAGCCAAGCACCTTCCCCTGTTCTTTTCTGGGACCTTAGAGAAGTAGATTTTTCAGACTGCGACTTTCTCCATGACACTGTCTGTGACGTGCACCTCATCCGCTTGCACTGTGACTGTGGCTGACTGACCGCACATGTGCTGGTGATCCTTCCAATCCTGCAAAGAAGCACGCAGAGAGAATGTGAAAAAAGAGAGCGTCAGGAGACTGTGGGTATAGCTAAACAGCAAAAAAAAAAAAAAAACAACCAAACCTGTGGCAGTTACTCTTAGAGTCCAGGTCAACTAACTTGGGCTTCAGAACCTGGGCTCCAGCCAGAACCTCTACATTGCTCTGTTTGGCCCTGCTACGCAAGTGTAAGTCAGCTGACGCAGGGTCTGAGATTCGCCGCTGTGGGTCTTTTCTGCTATGTAGATGTACCCTGTATGATCTTGTGAAAGCCAACAGCAATTGCACCAGATATGGACTTGGGATAACTTATTTTAATAGAATGTCTGTTTCCTCAAAGAATCTCTAAATATTTATCAGGCTTTATAAACCGTATTAAGGAACTGCTTCCTCTGCCATGGGTGAAATGCAGCAGCTGCTTAACAGTGCACGGAAAACAATACCAATTTAGGAGAGGACACAAGGAATATAGTATCCGACCAAAATCACAAAGGGAATTTAAATAGGCAGAAGGTCAATTCCCCCAATTGGAATTTAGTCAGGAAATAAGTTAGCTACCCCACCATTGTGAAAAACATGTCAGGAGTTTTAATTATCACAAAATGGTGAGGACCTTGGTTGTAACCCTCATCTGAAAAACTACACAACACACTTCTAGCATTGTGCTGGGGCACTGTTTCACTACGAACAGGGGAAAGTTGGCCTTGGCCAATACCCCTTTCTGGTAATATCCTTTCTTACCTATTGGTCTCCTATTCAAATATTGATCAAATCCAATCCTGCTTAGCTCATGAGATGTGATGGGATCACAGACCAGGAGGGGAAAGAGGCAGATCATAAATGAACTAGTCTAATATTTACCAGCAAGAGAAGACAGAGTTTGGGCTGGCAGCTACCAATAGCTGGATTAAACTACTCTACTGTATTATTTTTTCAGCATCAGCAGCATGCGAGGTGTTTTGTTTGTTTGGAGCAGGCACCTGCACTGTCTAGTAAGAAAGTGAAATTGTGACTGTTCAATATTGCCTACATTTTACACTGAACAGCGTGCGTTACGTTGTTTGTGTTACATTGAGGTAATCTGGTGGGACTGCTGCCCTGAGACTCTCAGGAAAATGACATCTAGATTTTAGCAGGATATTGCAGCAAACATTCATTCATGTTTTGACTATTTTAACAATTGCATTCTAAGTGGAAAATGCAGCAGTAATTACTATTCAAATCAAAACCAGGCAAACAGGATACAAGAAGAGCATTAATTTGTTTAGAATTAAAAAAATTGATTGTTTATTCTCACTGCATTTGACTTCAACCAACTGGACTGAATTTGGACATGCTCCAAGAACATAACTTTGGCTAAACTAAATTTTTGGTTCACCTTTAAGTTCTGGCAAGAAATAGGTACAGAATGTGCCAGTAAACAGAATGTGAGGAACACACAGCACAGAAGATGTACAATGTTTATTAAAACTAATGTTAAAATTGTATAATACACAGGTTAAGACAAGAGTGTCTGTACATCTGGGCATAGTGCTTAAATTATACAAAGTTGGTTTAAAAGTCATACCATACAACCTCACCTTTTCATATTTGTTTTTCCCTCCTGGGAAATCCTGAGTTATTTCTTGGTTTGCTTAAACCATGCCACAATCCATGTATTTGTATTATCACCAATGGCAGAGATCTCATGCTACCTATGGTATCAGTAACACCACAGACCAATGTATTCTGGCAAGTTGTTAACAAAGCAGGAAGAGCCAGGGGAGGGTATACATTACATTTTATTTCTGTGCCTCTGTGACATTTTGGGGATCACTCAGACCAGTGAGGGGTTCTATCACCACCTGCCCTGCCATCTTGAGTGCCTCAGTGTGATGCTGCTATGACTCAGAGCCCTGACACCAGCAGCCAGCCTCAAGCATACAGGTCTGATCCTGACATCCCCCAGCCTAGCTATGCCTTGCAGCCCTTCTGATCAGGAATCTCCCCAAATCCAACTACCCTATGTTGTTAACTCCTAGACACTCAAACTTCTCCCCTTCGGTTCGTCACCCCTGATGGAGTGAAACCTGCCCCCGTTAGCCAGTCATTGTGGGGACACTCCCCACAGTTTGAACAACAGAGACCTGTTTGGGGTAAAAATAAACAAAAGGTTTATTTAATAGAAAAATGCAAGCTGTCACAGCCTCATGCTCCTGACAGTGCACTTGGTGAGGGGGTCAGGATCCGTTTCAGGCCTTACCTGGATTTTCATTTTAGCTTGGGAGTTCACCTTGAAGAAGGTGAGTTGCCAATCTTAGAAAACCCTCTCCAAATATTACAGCATCAATAAACATGTAATTGACACACGGGCACAGGTTAAGTGTGAATGGGGCAGCATGAGGGTGCGAGGGAGATTAACGTGTTGTGTGGGTGTGTTTCCTTTATCATTTGGCGCTTGGAGGAGATTCCTAATGACAATGCGGAGTCTGTCGCAGTCAGTGGAAATGTGTCGTGTGCGCATTAGGGGACAGTTAATTTATTGCCTTATTTTTTAGGGATTGCATGATGAGGGATGTCACACTTAACTACCCTTAATCTCTTTTTAAATGACGGTTTAGTTTCTGCAATACAGATAAGTGATGCACATAAACAGAAGAACTTCACTGAAAATGGTCTCATTTTCCTCACCTCCACTGCGGCTTCTCTCTGATTGGCAGGGTCTGCTTGGTACACTGCCCCAGCATGCTCTCTGCTGGTGACGTCACAACCACCACAGCTCAGCACTGGAACATGCAGGCAGGCTGCCTATAGGGACACATATGTCCCAGTTGTAAATTTGCCTTTTAAAAAAATATGATTGACAAACTTACAAGAGGCGACAGACCCAGGGGATGGTAAACAGAAAAAACACGAACCACCTAAAAAATGCGGGAAAAACTCCCCAACAACAAGAATGACCACACACTTACAGGCAGCCTGTATGTTCTCAGTCATGGGTGTAATGCTGAATGCTTGCTGAGGTTACAGTGTGAACAGCAGCCAGTGATCTGTCAGGTCTGCAATCTGTAGACTCGCATTACAAGATAAGCTCACACATACTAATATGCTGGCCAGTTCCCTTTACCCTGCTTATTTGGGGGTATTCAGTATATGCTTGCACCTGTTTCGCCAGCTATGCTGACTGTCTTTAGACAATGGTGGTATGTGTGACTTATAAAGAAACCATTACCTTCCGCTGGCAGAAAGTTGAGCAGTAATTGACTTTATGGCATCCGGTGCACTCATTCATTGCCTCCCGACCACAGTTTACACAGGACTGCTGCAAAAATGGACAAAGTGGCCAGGTCAGGGATGACAAAAAGCTAGATGCTTTCAACTCAAACAGTAGTCTGGTTACACAGGCTGAAGCTCATAGCAGTGCAAAGGAAAAGGCAGCACAATGGCTCAGGGAATAGTTTTGGAAATCCACTCTCCCTTCCATCTTAGCCTAAGTCACTTCAGAAAGCAAAACAATTTTGAGCCAGCATAGCGATTTCCTAATACTCCATCCTTCTGCCTTTCTGAAGAGCAAACAGCGACCCAAAGCTATGAATCAGACCCTGGGACATTGGGGAAACCTCGCAATACATCACACAGGTTCCCCCCACCCTGTTTTACTTAAGCTGACCTGATGTATCTGAACACACAGTCAGTCAATGGAGGTAAATAGTATTTACAACTCTTCATTAAAGTGGATTCCTCTCAGAATCCACTAACAAGCTCTTTACATGTCTCTCTCTAGGCAGAAGTTTAACCCTTCAGCCGCCTTCAGATAAAATCAGGGTTTAACAAGAATGGACCAGGGCTTGGAAAAGGGAACTTCATCTAAATTAGCTCCAGGTAAGTTTTAAGTATGCATTGCTCTCGTGGAGCCTTCACACACAGATATACTCTGACCCCCAGCTGGGCTCCCCAATTTTCATTACAGATACGTAACAAAAACTTTTATTTTACCAGTGTGCTTAGCTCCTTTACACCAGTTTATTGCTGGCTCTGACTGTGATAGAAAGGTGTGCATGGAAGTACAAATAACTGGCTCACGCGCCACATTTAATTTTCCCTGATTTTCACAAGAGGAGGAGGGGGGGTCCCACATACATGGAACATTATGTGAAGCAACGTCTAGGCACATGAAGACAAAATGAGGACTGACTTTCTGCCTTCCTTGCTTTATGATTGAAAAGAACATAATTGCTAATATGATCAAAACAGCAATTTCCTAACAGGAAAGAGAGACAGAGGGAAAAAGGCTATTTTAGAAGCACAGACCCAGAACCTGGGGGTAACTGCACCATCTCTCTTCATACAGAAAGGACGAATGGATTACATAACTGCAACACCTAGCTTCATAAATATTTTGATGTCCATTACTTTATCCCTATCTCAATAAAACTCCAATTAAAAATGAAAAGAGTTGTATATTTATGTGGGAGGATCATTTAACCCAGGCAGTCAGGGTACATTTTTTACAGCTCATTCAGTTTCTAACTCATCAAATTACTGACATGTCATTAGCAAGTCGGAGCAATGGTGTAATGCCATCACAGGAAGTAGTTCTTGGCTGTGAATATATTGTCACACTGTGGCAACATTAACACAAGCCATATTTAGTTTAGTTGCTTCCTCTCTCTTTCAGGCACAACTGATTTAACATCCAGGCCCCTATTAACACTCAGCTCATTCACACTGTCTGTTTGCATCTTATCTACATACCTAGAAATAAAGCCAGTGCAATAAAACTATATTCTGAGAGTGCTAATGTTCAGACATAAATGCATAAAAACCCAAGGAGAGAGTTAAAGCTCCCACACCTCATGTGAACTCATCCCCACTGATCCTTAGCAAAGTTAGTCACTACCTCACACAGTACTAGGAGATACTGAAAAATACACTAACACACGGAGAGCATAAATATTATGAGAGGCCTGTCGAGTCGTCCAGAGACGATGCTGTGTCCTCTTAATGAGGAGATCTAGGTTTGAATCCCAACTCAAAGCCCTACTCCCAAAGCTGCCAGGAATGTAGAGAGATGTAAAAGTGATGGCCAACTCACAGAGTGAGAGGTCAGCTTCCTATTCTTCACTAGCAGTACCTGCTATGCTAACACAGCTCGGAAGGGACTCAGTTCAGCCTGTCTGGCCAGAGGACAGTGGTGAAATGAGGCTTGTGAACATGAAAAGCCATGTGAAAGGAACACCGGATTTGCCAGTTCATATTGCTGGCCCATCTAGCCCGATATCCTTATGTCTGCTAGAGGACAAAACCAGATACTTCAGAGAGAGATTAAATAAACCTGATAGGCATGGCTACGCAAACACTCACTGCGCTCCATTGTGTCACACACCATGCGTCCATGTGGACCCAGCTGACGCACACTACAAGTTCCCTAGTGTGCTTTGTTGCACCACAAAGCACGCAGTAAGTGTTTGTGAGGACAAGCCCTGTATCTTTAACTGAGAAAGGACAAAGAAGCAAGTACATGCCTAAAGAACACTCTTAAAGCATGTGACATTTACAGCTGGGATTTAAAGGCTGCAACAGCAGCCTTGTTCTTACCTTGA
The DNA here is from genome assembly GCF_013100865.1 of Trachemys scripta elegans. Taxonomy (NCBI): domain Eukaryota; kingdom Metazoa; phylum Chordata; order Testudines; family Emydidae; genus Trachemys; species Trachemys scripta. The sequence goes on from NC_048301.1 coordinate 112,106,741, forward strand.
TGATGATTTCTGTTTTACCATCGACATCTTCCGTTTGTTGAAATAATTGGTTTTGATATTGCTGCAATGAAAGAGACATTGGAACCATTACTTGGTATGTGCATTATGGTTGTGAGGTGTGGCAGCACAAGGAGCTGTTTATATCAAAGGATAAGTGTGCCTCGGCATGGTGGTAATATAAATAATAAAGATACCATTACTTGAGCTCATTCTGCTCCACTACGGGACTGGGGGCATCTGAATGAGCCATTACCATTCCTTAAAAGAAGGTGACACTGGGGGGGTCCACTCGAGGTAAACAAAAGAGCCTGTACCAAGATGCTTTGCTTTGATCAGACATCCTGGTTAATTGCTCATGTAACTGTCAAGTAACGGCAATGTTAAAGCAATCCCACTTCTCCCCTCCCCCCAAACAGGAGCTCATCCGTTAACGGGTGTCTACACTAGGGGTGCACAACATTGTGTATACTTCCCATACTGATGGAAGGGTTTTTTCCATCGATTTAGATAACTGACCTTCCCGAGCGGCGGTAGCTAGGTTAATGAAAGAACCTAGCCATGTCTACACTGGAGGTTAGGTTGGCTTAACTATAGCACTCAGGGGTGTGAACACTCCTATGCACATGTAGCTAGATCAGTCTAAATTGTAAGTGTAGACCAGGAGTTAGTCTTGCATGACATGACACTTACCAGAAGAAGCAGTGCGGGTAACAATGGTATATGGCTAAAGGCATTTTATGACCACTAACTTGAGTCAAATTTCCCTCAGACCACTAAAAACCCACATCTACACTGCAATAAAAAACTACAGAACTGAGTCTCAGAACTGACTTGGGCTGGGACTACAGTGTAGACATTTGGCCTCGGGCTGGAGCCTGGGCTCTGATACCCCATGCAGAGGGAGGGTCTCGAGACTGGGCTCCAGCCTGAACGTATGCACTGCAATTTTTAGCCCCACAGCTGAGCCCCACAAACTTGAGTCAACTGACCCGGGCCAGCCGAGGCTGTGTCACAGGTTTTTTATTGCAGTGTAGATGTACCCAGGGAGACCAGATGGACTCTGGAGGAAAGGAATAGCCCATAAATGAGAACAGGGGGAAAAAAACAGACAAAATAAATGTTTCAAACCTTTTAGAACCGACAATCCCGTGCAATCTTGTCCCCCAAAATACAAAACCAAAAGTGGGGGTAAAGGCTCCACTGCGGTCCAGCTACCCTAGTAGAACTAAAGGCCAATCTAGTCAAGCCGAAGAACATGCATGCAAAACCCTATGGATTTATTATAATCTTCACACTAACCGGGTAGACACATTTGGCAAGGACAGACTGGCAAAGCTGGATTTTTTTTAAATATTAGGCCAGGTCTGTAACTTGGTTTCTCCGAGAGGCAGTGTTACAGCCATCTGCTCGGCTGTCTCGTATTTGCTGGCATAGAAGAAGTAACCTGTCCCAATGAAGTTCGCACTGGGTGTGTCTTGGGGGACTTTCAGTTTTCCCCCCCCATCAGTTTCTGAGTACAACAGATGTTCTCTTCCCCGCCCCACCCTACCCCCAACCTCCCGTGGGCCCATACAAGGAAGGCGAGAAACCAGATTAGATTCAGTACTGACCCAGAGTTAAACCTCAGGGGAAGTTTAAAAAAAACTCTGATATACCACTGTAAAGAAAAGTAGGTTTATCTGAGAGTAGATCCCCAACGCTAAAACAGATTAAGGGCTTAATTTCAGATCATCTTTATGACCTGGCATCAAGGCATTTATGTTCCTGTGAAACCACAACCTTAGAAATCCTTAAGTCACCATGACATGGAATCAAATTAAGAAACTCTTGGGAGTTGGAGAATAATAGATGGAAATATCTCACCCCTTATAGCAAGAGGCTTGGTTTAGCTCTGGCTTTATTAAATGAAGAGACTCAATCTGTCTATGTAGCATGCAAAGTACCAGGCACAGAATCTTTAATACTTCTAGTCATGCTTAGACACAAGTGAACAGAGTCATACTTGCAGCAGAATTTAATACGTACAATTTCCTGCCTAGAATTTGATGCCAAAATTTTGCCCAAGCTAAAGGCAACCTCAGTGGAACAGCAACAATAATTGCTACTTAGAGATTTTGTTTCTACTTTGGAGTCAGTTTTAAGTAGAATGACTTTTCCTGGGCAAAGGGTGACCTCAAGTCTTGAGACAGACTGGAACTGACAATTTACACCAGCTGAGAATCTGGGTCTGACCTCCACATTCTAGCTAGTGTTTGCTCTTTTGCCACCTTACCAGACATTTATTTGCGCCAAAGAGGCAAAGAATCATACTGGAAAGAAAATGCATGTTCTTCTAGGAAGGTTAAAACAGGCCTTCTAATATCAAGTGGAAGGCAAACTACCTATGATAATATCAATTAACTAACGTGACGTGTGGGAAAATGCCACACTGCTTCTAGAACTGTATTATTTTATTATTATTTTTTTTTTGCATTCAATGCTCTGGTCTGTATGACAGCAATTAAGAACATAAGAATGGCCATATTGGGTCAGACCAAAGGTCCATCTAGCCCAGTATCCTGTCTTCTGACAGTGGCCAATGCCAGGTGCCCCAGAGGGAATGAACAGAACAGGTAATCATCAAGTGATCCATCCCCTGTCGCTTATTCCCAGCTTCTGGCAAAGAGAGGCTAGGGACATCATTCCTGTCCATCCTGGCCAATAGCCATTGATAGACCTATCCTCCATGATCTTATCAAGTTCCTTTTTGAACCCTGTTATAGTCTTAGCCTGCACAACATCCTCTGGCAAGGAGTTCCACAGGTTGACGGTGCGTTCCTTTTTCTTGTTTTGAACCTGCTGCCTATTAATTTCATTTGGTGACCCCTAGTTCTTGTGTTATAAGAAAGGGTAAATAACACTTAATTATTTACTTTCTCCACACCAGTCAGGATTTTATAGACCTCTATCATATTCCCCCTTAGTCGTCTCTTTTCCAAGCTGAAAAGTCCCAGTCTTATTCATCTCTCTTCATATAGCAGCCGTTCCATACCCCTAATCATTTTTGTTTCCCTTTTCTGAACCTTTTCCAATTCCAGTACATCTTTTTTGAGATTAAGTGAAGCATGTTAAATTGTTAAATATTCCCCTCCAATACATGCACACACAAGTGCAGTCCCAACCAGCCACAACAAACCCCTCAGCAATGGTCTACACCAGGGATCAGCAACCTTTCTGAAGTGGTGTGCCGGGTCTTCATTTATTCACTCTAATTTAAGGTCTCGCGTGCCAGTAATACATTTTAACGTTTTTAGAAGGTCTCTTTCTATAAGTCTATAATATATAACTAAACTATTGTTGTATGTAAAGTAAATAAGGTTTTTAAAATGTTTAAGAAGCTTCATTTAAAATTAAATTAAAATGCAGAGCCCCCCGAGACTGGTGGCCAGGACCCGGGCAGTGTGAGTGCCACTGAAAATCAGCTTGCGTGCCGCCTTCGGCACATGTGCCATAGGTTGCCTACCCCTGGTCTACACAGTCACACAAACAGATGCACAATGCTGATAGCCAATGAATTCTAGCTCTGGGGGCTGCCACAGGCTGTGAGCTCCATAGCTGAGGACTTCTTCCCTGCCTAATTTTCAGTGAAGAGTTATAGGATAGCCACCAGGAAGCACACCTATCAGGTACTCCTCCAGGCCGCACTCCTTCCTGGAATATGCAGATGAAGTTATTTTCACCTCCATTTTATTTATCTGAATTAGGAGTCCTCCAATTACGGGCCACAGATCATCAGCAGTCTGGAGAAACTGAGACACTTCAGACCCAAGCAGAGGGAAATTGGGCGTGGAACTGAACCAAGAGAAAGAATCTCTTTCTTACAATATGGTCTCCAGAAATATTTGGAGAACCACTGATCTGAACTGCACTTATTGTTGTCCTATGTAGCATAATCCATATACTAACTACTTTCTGTGTACAGCTAGACTCCTTAAATGCCTGACCCTTTTTCATTTAATTTCATGCCCTCCTGCCCTGAACTGTTTCAATCTTTCTGGGAAAACAATTCAGACAATCCAGCTGTTAAATTCTCTAATCTTCAGCCTGGTCCTTAAAAGTAGCATCCCCTCTAGCACTGTTATATTGAAAGGATGGGACTTTTTCTACATTAATTCACAGAGGAATGATATTTTATATGCATATCATTCTTAGGGTCTTGGGCTTTTTTAATGGCTTAAACAGTATTCATTTTGCACAGAATATGGGAAAGGATTTTTGGTGGGTTTACATGTTCTCTAAAACCTTCTCCAATTAAATGGCAGCTTAACAAACACTACAAATATTAGATTTTGCAGGCATTTTGGGCTTTGTGTAAAGTTGTGCCTTTCATCCATTCCTTTTGGGCTTATCCTGAAAGATACTAAACACCTCCTGTGAAATGCTGCGCATCCTCACCCTTCAAATGCAGAGTATCCCCCACCATCACCCCCTCTTTTTAAACAAAAAGACGCAGTGAAACCAGAATTCAGTGACCAATCAAATGTAGTCTTTTAAGGGTCTTTCAATAAGGGTGGCTGAGAATTTTACTTGACTAAAAAACAGGAATATCAAAATATGAAATATCAAATCATACTTCCTGGATACCAATAAATATTTTATTGTATAAAACACAAATACTGAGATACTTTCATTTTTATACAAACACATGAAATACCAATAGTTGATAAAAAGGATTTTCTTTAACGTGAGAGATCACTTTTAGCCAAAACATAGATCTGTCTGTCACTCATAATAAGCTGACCATATGTAAATGATGTCTGGTGTTTCCATGTGAAAACATACAGCCATACACAGAACTAAAGTATCAGCTGCATGCACACAAATGTTCACGTATACTAGGTGTGTCTTATGGGCACTGAGGTCCAAAGCATTGAAACAGATGTCAGTCTCATATCTGGGACTAGTTCTAGGAGGTCTCTGATTGCAGAGAGATAGTAGAAGTGGTCTCAGTTCAGAAAATCTTTGGGATGATGCATTAAAAAAAAGTGGCTTTTAACACTGGTTTCATTATAGTTTTAAAATGCTGGAGTTATTTAAACTTTGAAACTCAGACATGATCAACACTGCATATGTGTATCAATGCTGTCATAACTATAAAGGGAAGGGTAACAGCCCCCCTGTGTACAATACTATAAAAGCCCTCCTGGCCAGAGACTCCAAAATCCTTTTACCTGTAAAGGGTTAAGAAGCTAAGGTAACCTGGCTGACACCTGACCCAAAGGACCAATAAGGGGACAAGATACTTTCAAATCTTGGTGGGGGGAAGGCTTTTGTTTGTGCTCTTTGTTTTGGTGGTTGTTCACTCTTGGGACTGAGAGGGACCAGACATCAATCCAGGCTCTCCAAATCTTTGAACAAGTCTCTCATATTTCAAACTTGTAAGTAAACAGCCAGGCAAGGCGTGTTAGTTTTATCTTTGTTTTCTCAACTTGTAAATGTACCTTTTACTAAGGTGTTTACCTCTGTCTGCTGTAACTTTGAACCTAAGGCAAGAGGGGGGTCCTCTGGGCTCTTTAAGTTTGATTACCCTGTAAAGTTATTTTCCATCCTGATTTTACAGAGATGATTTTTACCTTTTTCTTTAATTAAAAGCCTTCTTTTTTAAGAACCTGATTGATTTTTCCTTGTTTTTAGATCCAAGGGGGTTGGATCTTGATCCACTAGGAGTTGGTGGGAGAAAGGAGGGGGGGATGGTTAATTTCTCCTTGTTTTAAGATCCAAGGGGTTTGGATCTGTATTCACCAGGGAATTGGTGAAGAGTCTCTCAAGGCTACCCAGGGAAGGGAGTTAGCCCATTGGGAGTGGTGGCAGCGGACCAGATCTAAGCTGGTAGTTAAGCTTAGAAGTTTTCATGCAGGCCCCCACATCTGTACCCTAAAGTTCAGAGTGGGGAAGGAGCCTTGACAAATGCTCTGGACCAGTAACACCACATTACAGTGAATTTGTAATTGTTCTAATGGACTGACAACATACTCTAACCATTTGTAGCACTGATGCAGTACTACCTGCATGAAACACTCCCGTGTGCAAACTGAGACAATTCTACTGTAACAGTAACTGCTCCAAGGGGGTTGCTACAGTAAATGGTGGAATCTTATTTTTCAGCTTTAAAAAACTGCTATGAGGATAATTTAAAAAATGTGTTTGATTAATACATAGGTTCTCAACGGGGGGAGGGAGGTGTCAGACTTTTTAGGGGGCACAGCCATGGGTGCCAGAGATAAGGGGGCCAAACAGCCATTCCCCCCCCACACACACACACTTTTGAGAACCTGAACTCAGCGGGGATGCAACAAGGGGGAGTCCAGGACCCCACCCCACACCCCCGACCAGAGCTGGGAGGCATGGGACGGCAGAGACCCTTCCTTGCTGGCATGATGGAGGAATGGCTGAGCCAAATCTGAGTGAGTGGATTTATTGTCTGGTGTACAGGGTTGCAGCATCACTCCATTTTAAAAGGTAAGGGGTGTTCTTATAGTACCATTTGACATGCATTTTTATGAAGTAGTAATCTGACCGGAACAAACACATTAGCAACAATAGGTGGCAGTATCCTTCTTGCTATTGTAAAGGGCGGATTTTCAAGTTAAATATATATATATATATATATATATATATATATATATATTGCTAAGGTGGGGTGTGATTCAAAAAATGGTTGGGAATAGCCTGGATTAATACTTTATACTTCTATAGTGCCTTCCATCCAGGGCTCTCTCAAAACTTTTCAAACACTTGTTAAGACTTCACCAAACCTCTGTGAAGTAAGTACTATTGTTATTTTATTGTTGAGGAAACTGAGGCACAGAGCAGTTAAGTGACTTACCCAAGGTCACATAAGAAATTTGTGGCAGAGCTGAAAATAGAACCTGGAATAGACTCCCAGTCCTGCACTTTACCCACCAAACCATGCTCCTTAAGCCAATTTAAATCAACTAAAAAAAAAGAAAAAGGACAGTCAGAATTAGTCCCTGAATATATATGTAGGCTTAAAAATTACAATTATATCTTGAAAGAAAATATTTGAGATGTTCAGCTTACAAGTTTGGAGTTTGTGATTCTACATTTCCATGTAACAGCTGAGGGCTTCACAAACATCTGGAGCATTTTCCTGCTATGAGCAAGAGATCTGTGATGCTATCATTGGCCAGAGGCAAATAAACACCTGAACACAGGATTTGGGAGATATGTGATAGAGGAATGGATTTTCGAATATTCCTTTTAAAAATGTGAACATGTGTTGTCTACATATATATTCCATTACTGTATCTGGATGAATTTTCTTTCTAAAAGCTCTACAGTCCAGCCTTAAACCCACACACTGACTTGAACTATCTAGTGTCTAGCAATTGCCACAGGTTCCTAAGTATACCCAGTGATCTAACACTCCTGCCCAACTCAGACACAACAGACCAATTTAAAGAACGAACTGCAGCCTAAAGCCTGTTTTGCTGGCTTTCATCAATTTATATGACACAATGCTGAATATATTTTTATTTGCTACATTTAGCAAGTCCCCTTTCCCAAAAATTCTCTCTCTGCAACCTCCACCCCTTAAAAAAAGATTGTAAAAAATGCATTCCAGTGACTCAAATGAACCATCAGACAGTAACATTAGTACAGAATATCAGAAGGAAGGTCTATGTCAATAATCTGACTGCACACGTTTTTTCAATCAATGGTCAAGTAACAAACGAAGACCTATCCCCAGCACAAATCTCTCTTTCAGTCCACGACGACTGGAAGTGGAAGTCTGTCTTTCACGTGGTTATGAATTCTACAGATCTCAACACAAGAAAAGCAAATATCCCTTTACTGTAGATGGCACAGCTTGATTCACTTCAGCAACACCAATTAAATTGCTGTCATTTGGAAACTGCGTGGTTCATTTGCAATATTTAAGGATTAGCCAGTCTTTAATAGTGATATCTATGTGTTATACAGGACTAGCGGCTCTCAACACCGCTTCATTATTTCTCCCTATCCAAAAAGACTAAATCAAAAGTAATACATGGGAAAGCTTTCCAGTTTGCTTTCTTCTCCTGCCAGTGAATGTACACCTCAACTAAACTAAGCATTACATATAAGGTGTCAAATGCCAATATAAGAGTCAGGTCGCTGAACTGAGCAACAGTTCTGCAGATGTGCAAAGAGTGAAGCTTGTATTAACAGCTGTAGCAGCAAAGCTTGTTACTGAACAACCTATTAGTGGAAGCAGGCTGATTTCCAATTTAGTAGATTTTTTCTTTAATCCTATGTGCCAAATCCATATTCCAGGAAGATCTGACTCCATAGCTCTGTTCTGGTTTAATCCCTTATTTGGGCTTGCTCTGCATTTCTTATCTAATGAAAAGATCTTTCATTTCAAAATACTTAAAACGTAGCGCTGCAAAGAGATTGCACAAAACTGGTGGTGATCCTGAACAGAGGTGAGATAGCTACTACAGTCAGCATTTCTGGTAATGAAAACCAATGAAAGTCCCTCCTGATTTGTCTACATTAACCCCTGGGGATTCTCTGAATGTAGCAAATGCACATTCGCTCTGCTCAATTCCAGGTACTGCTGCAGAATGGATTCTCTTTACATTTAGCTGGTTCATGCAAAAAGTAGATATTTACAAAAAACGGTTCTTGTCCAACACTGAACTGTGGAGATCTGAAAACTCAATTAGCGTAGCAGTTACTTGTGATGGAGCAGTATCAGCAAGATCCCCAACCCACACTCATCCTAAGTATCAGAAAGATTACATCAGCTAGAAAAGGTTCTTGTATTACAGATTAGGCAACTGGCTTTCAACACTGTCAGGTCCAGATAGTATTTGACCAACACAATTGAAAGCGGAAAGCCCAACTGGCATTTATTTTAATTACTCTCAAAAAATGTTATGCTCCCTGTCCATGCACCCTGAGCTCTTCCCTATAGTGAAATTCACTAGAGTAAATAAAAATCAAGAAATAACTACATGAAAAATAATCCAGATTTGTTTTGCTTAAATATATTTACCAATAATGCCACATGCTTTTATTATATGTTTTAGCTGGGTTTTCATTTTTTCCAGAAGTTATTGCAGTTGGTTCCATTAAACACTAAAAATCATGAACTCAATAAAGACACTGGATTTATGGCTCACTACAATAATCCGTAACCCAGTAACCATCCTGCAGAGGTGTTAACCGCACACTTCACCTTGAATGATTTCTTGCAACATGCATTAACTCCTTACACTTAACAATCCGTTCCACATTGTATTTAGCTGTGATGCTCTGTGTGCCTTCCACAGACCTCAAGAAGAGCTCTGTTTAAGCTCAAAAGCTTGCCTATTTCACTAAGAGAAGTTGGTCCAGTAAAAGATATTACCTCTCCCACCTTGTCTCTGATTTCTTCCAGAAGGCATTTGCTGAAAAAGTTAATTTAGATAAACCTGGAAGCACCAATTCCAATTATTATTGGCTGGATAAGTTTTGCAGTGAATGTACACTTCAGCTAAACTAAGCATTACATATAAGGTGTCAAATGCCAATATAAGAGTCAGGTCGCTGAACTGAGCAACAGTTCTGCAGATGTGCAAAGAGTGAAGCTTGTATTAATAGCTGTAGCAGCAAAGCTTGTTACTGAACAACCTATTAGTGGAAGCAGGCTGATTTCCAATTTAGTAGATTTTTTCTTTAATCCTATGTGCCAAATCCATATTCCAGGAAGATCTGACTCCATAGCTCTGTTCTGGTTTAATCCCTTATTTGGGCTTGCTCTGCATTTCTTATCTAATGAAAAGATCTTTCATTTCAAAATACTTAAAACGTAGCACTGCAAAGAGATTGCACAAAACTGGTGGTGATTCTGAACAGAGGTGAGATACAGTCAGCATTTCTGGTAATGCAGGCCCAAAAGTAAATTAGTATTTTTTCTGGTTAGGTAAAGGGATCTGTGCAGCCAGAAAAGTAAGCGTTTTACAATTGTTATTAAGGGTCAATACAAATGACCACATTACCTACACAATTTCTCAAAAGAATACAGTCCCGCTCAGCAGCACAAGTATCAACAACATATTACAAAATAAGAATGTAAGTGCCAGAGATGGTACAGCTAGGGGTGTATGTTACTGAGAAAAAGTCACTCTCTCTCACAGGCTGACAGCAGTTGCCCTGTAAATTAGCGCTCTGAACTGCTGTGCAACAGCTGGATTTGATCCCTCACTTCCTGTGCCAGCAGAGAATAGGAGCAGCATAGTGAAGTGAGTAAACGCGGCCCTGGTGGGAGCGTAGCAGTCTGTATTGCCATCAGAGATGCCTTTATATAAAGTGTGTGTAGCATCAATGACCTTCTAATGAGAGCCCCAACCAGCCTTCTTCATCTGGGAGCCCTGAGGGAAGACAGGGCATAAACTGGAGAGGGGGAAAACAGACAACAAATTATAAAACAACAAAAACATCTGTGCCTGCAAACAACATATCTCCTCAAAGACCTGTGGGTCGGATTCTCCAATGCCTCATACCCTGTGTAGTCCTTACACCTGTATAACATGAGTGCTAGATCAGAAAAATAGCATTTGACACCCACTGTGAACAGGTGTAAAAGACTACACCAGGTGGAATGCAGAAGAGACTTAGCCCGCCGCCGCCCCCCCCCCCCCCCCCCCCCCCCCGGTGTATGTGTTAATCAAGAAAGAACAATCTGTTTCCCAGTATAAACACAAGTCAGTTTTGTTAAAGTAACTAAAATTCTGCTCAGACTGTCCTGCTAGCTCTTCGTATCTGGCAGGACTTCGATGCTAGAGCGGTCTTTCACAGATTCTCTCTACACCCTTATCTAGGAGACCCACAGGGCTGGCATCCGCAATGGCTCTGACAGTATCAGAAGTTCGTATCCATGGCAATAGATACTAGCTACACTTTGTTATCTCAACAGTAAATAAGACAATTTGCTGAATAAACGTTATGCCCAATGTAAACTCTCCCCTCCCCCTCCCACCAAAAAAACCAAACCTACTTCACTCAGTAACATGCCACTGCCCCATCCCTTGCTCCTCTAGCAGGAAGTCAGCAGCTTGAGTGGCAGCTTTTAAATGTTTCCTGGCTTGCCATAAAGAAAGCAGAGTAACTGTCTAGTGAAGCAGTCGGAGCTTTTGCTATTTCTTAGTTGTGTGATATGTAGGTCTTGCATGAAATCAGCAGCCCCTTCCCAGACACCAACTGATCCTTGATGCCAGGGCTCAGAATCTGTGACCACTGAAGCAAGAGTTTAAACTATTTCCGTAGCACCCTCAGCTTCTTAGAATCTCAGAATGCCCTCTTCCCTCACCACAAGACACGAGTAACTGAGTGACTTCAACAGAAGTTACGAGGATGCTGCAGGGGTGATGAATAGGACTCGAGGTTTCTGAGACTATGTTCATTTGTCAGTCTTTCACTCCAACCACAGGGGAAGCCTAGTTAGGTAGCACTTTGTTCACTTAGTAGTTGGAAACAAAGATAATACAGACTTAAGCAATGTCATCTCCTCCAGCATTGTTACCTCTTTCCTCTCCACGTCGGCTTGGATTTTCGCTTGAGTAACAGCAGCCTCCCGGAAGGAGGAGCTGGCCTGTTTAGCCTGTTCAATCAGGGTCTTCAGTTGCTGGGCTGTGTTCAGTAAGGAGTTGACCATCTCCTCCAGGTATAGCCAGCTCCGTTGCTCGGTCATCTCTAGTCCATTCACTACTGAGGGGGATATGGCTTTGGTGGGGGTAGTGGGTGGCACAGCCAGGGCAGGAAGGGACGTCAACACTGAATATTAAGAAAACAAAACAAAGCACACAGGATTGAAGTGTTTCAACTCCACCAGATGCTTCTTTTTATATCTCAGTCAGAAGTTCAATCTAACTAAGACCCAGTTAAACAAATAGAATCAAGCCTCCCAACAGAGCAGTGACAGAGGTGTGTAGTGATCCCTTGTGGAGCTTTCAAACTTGATGGCTGAAGAACATATGCTCTTGAAAAACTTAACTCAGGGTGACAGAGAGGTCTATAAAGCCTATGACTTATTACGGGGAGGAATTAGCTACAGTGCTACTCTAGTGAAGCCTAATGCAGTCAACTTGACAGCTGAGCTTTTTGGAACCTAGGTAGGCATGGAAGACAGATTGGGGCCCTAGGAGAAGCACATTAATTGGCTGTTTCCGCTACAATGATCAGCAACAAAATAGTTAAGGTTGACATTTGTCATCTTTGAGTTTCACAGCTAGCTACATATTAAGATATATGTGTGTGGTGGAAGTAGTTCACACTCACAGCTATTGTTTCAGGCTGTCTGCGAAACTCAAGACAACAAACTGCATTTGTTTACATCTGATTCACATTTTGGAGGATTGCTTCACAACCATGAGGGCTAGAAACATTTTTGTTTTTTGTTGTTGTTTTAAATGATAGCTTATATTCCAGAACATAACTCTGCAGCATAATTCTGAGAAAAATCCCTGGCCACAAAATCCACAGGACCCTGAATATATTGAAAAGCTCTTTGAGGGATGAAATTCCCATTCTGGAAAGTGTCACAATTCTTCTAGAAACCTTATAGAGGAGGATAAAGGTGCAACGAGACAGGCAGACTTGTATTGTGGCCAAAATATTCGAAATTGGAGCATGCTGAAAGTTAATCACCTACATTCATATTTAAGTACCTAAGCAAGGTCTGATTTTCAGAGATGCTCAGTTAACGTTGGTAGGAGTTGGGAGTATTCAGCTCCTCTGAAAATCAGGTCTCTTATTTAATTGCCTAAAATGGAAGTAGGTGACGAATATCAGAGATCCAAACTTGAGAATGCTAGTCTGTAACTATGCCCTTCATAAAATGAGTTGAGCAGGGTCACATAGGATAGTGTGTATCTGTTCAGCTCGCATACACTCTTGTTCCTAGCTTCACAGGTAGAGTCAGCCAAGTGAGCCACCATAGCAGGAACAGGACGACAACAAGAGCCCTTCTAGCTTACGGAAGACACAGAGAAACGATTATCCTCATACTCTCATCAGCACTGGATACCTGGAAGGACAGGCAGGCCCGAATTGTAGGTTATACTTTTATTTGTTATAAGCAGATGGGGCTGTGACCTGAGAAGTGCAATCATATGTCACAGAGCCATGAATAAGCAGGAGCAAATGCAACATCCAGGACTATCCTTATTTGCCTTATTCTCACATGAAGCAATTAGTTAGGAGAGAGTTAAGGGTGACTGTGTTGCAGAGGAGTGCAGCCAACCCCTTCTCTCATTAAAAACATTTACACACACACACACACACACACACACACACACACCCACCCCTTCTACACTTTTTAAAAATATCCCTAAATGTAAGAACATCTGGAAACTAAGTTCAGGCAGTTAGGCAATTCCCCACTGCCACATATTCCTTCTTCACTCACTGTCATCTGAACTAACCCAAAGCAAAGCAGGGACCACAAATTCTTATGCATTGTTTTTGCAAGCGTTCATAATGTCAAACTGATTCATGTAACATGTGGGAGGCTGGTTGCACTAGCATTCACTGTAGCATGGAATGTTTAATCAAAATACACCGCTACCTCGATATAACACGAATTCGGATATAACATGGTAAAGCAGTGCTCCGGGGGGGCACGGCTGCGCCCTCCGGCGAATCAAAGCAAGTTCGATATAACGCGGTTTCACCTATAATGCGGTAAGATTTTTTGGCTCCCGAGGACAGCGTTATATCGAGGTAGAGGTGTATGAGATTAATACAGAACAATGAACATTTAACAGACTATAGCTGCACCGTCCCAAAATTTATATTCTAAATCTCTCTGGGAGTCTAATTATGGCTAAGTCAGACACACATGCTACAACAAAGGTGTATTAGAAAGAACAAAACATCACTCTTCTTCGCTCCTTGCCATGACTTTTTCATATTTACCATATTGCTAAAAAGGCCTACGAAGGAATTTAGCAAAACCCCACCAACTTTCAAAATACATTAGCTATCCATATATGTATTTCTATTGTGTCAGTCACAGGAAGAGTATCTAGGAGTGTCAAAAATGGCCAAATGAACTGCAGTGATGATGAGATGAATACTGAATTAATCCCAGATTTACAAGGTAAACAGCCACTCCTGCTATTAATCAGGCTGTGGATGGGGGGCATCCAGTACTGAAATAAGTTTACTTTAACTGTTAAAACAAACACTATTCCACTGATGTTAGCTCGGAATGAACCATTCAGTGACATAAGATACCTTGCAATCCACAGCATCTGTGCCGTGGCTGAGTGCACCCAGGTGCCTCTCATTTGCATCTCTTTAGATCCAATAACTTTCAGCACTGTCACAGATTTCTGGCTTCCTCTTCAATTGGATACACTCCTGAATGCACTGTGCTGGTGAAGTCACCTTCACCGGGGAACCATGCTGGAGCCACTAACTGGCCTAGAAGGGACCGATTAAGTGCCCCCTTTGTTATACTGCACAGTTTCACAAATTGTGTTATTCCAACACATTCAGCTCCCAGTGAAATCTTACTCAACTTGAGTAATCCTCCTTTTAATCATTTTAGAATGAGTATCTAAAAATCCACCAAAAAAAATGTCCTTACTCAATCAGATCTGTTAGCTATCAAAGTGTGGCAACACAATCTGGTACTCTATTTCAAGAATTTTTCCCTGTCAATATATTCACAAAGTCTCTTGCTGTTATGTTTGGCTATTAAGATGAAACAACCCATGATGGCTAGGATTCACAGAACAAACAAACAAGCAGAGGCTTCAGTTTAGCAGGCTAGTAATCCCCAGCATAGCTTGCCATTGTCAAAGCCGACACCTATGAGTATACTAGGCACAAAAAGCAAATGTAAATACTAGGGCTGTCAATTAATCACAGTTAACTCACGTGATTAACTCAAAAACTTAATTGCGATTAATCGCACTATTAAACAATAGAATACCAATTGAAATTTATTAAATATTTTTGGATGTTTTCTACATTTTCAAATATATTTATTTCAATTACAACACAGAATACAAAGTGTACAGTGCTCACTTTATATTTTTTATTACAAATATTTGCACAGTAAAAAAACAAAAGAGAGTATTTTTCAATTCACCTAATACAAGTACTGTAGTGCAATCTCTTTATCATGAAAGTTGAACTTACAAATGTAGAATTATGTACAAAAAAATAACTGCATTCAAAAATAAAACAATGTAAAACTTTAGAGCCTACAAGTCCACTCAATCCTACTTCAGCCAATCACTCAGACAAACAAGTTTGGTTACAATTTGCAGGAGATAATGCTGCCCGCTTCTTGTTTACAATGTCACCTGAAAGCGAGAACAGGCGTTTGCATGGCACTTTTGTAACTGGCATTGCAAGGTATTTACGTGCCAGATACGTTATACATTCGTATGCCCCTTCATGCTTTGGCCACCATTCCAGAGGACATGCTTCCATGATGATGTTGCTTGTTAAAAAAATAATGTGTTAATTACATTTGTGACTGAACTCCTTGAGGAGAATTGTATGTAGGGTGACCAGACAGCAAATGTGAAAAATCGGGACGGGGGTGGGGTGGGGGGGTTAATAGGAGCCTATATAAGAAAAAGACCCAAAAATCGGGACTGTCCCTATAAAATCGGGACATCTGGTCACCCTAATTGTATGTCTCCTGTTCTGTTTTACCTGCATTCTGCCATATATTTTATTTTATAGCAGTCTTGGATGATGACCCAGCACATGTTCGTTTTAAGAGCACTTTCACAGCAGATTTGACAAAATGCAAAGAAGGTACCAATGTGAGATTTCTAAAAATAGCTACAGCATTTGACCCAAGGTTGAAGAATCTGAAGTGCCTTCCAAAATCTGAGAGGGACAAGGTGTGGAGCATGCTTTCAGAAGACTTAAAAGAGCAACATTCAGATATGGAAACTACAGAACCCGAACTACCAAAAAAGAAAATCAACCTTCTGCTAGTGGCATTTCACTCAGATAATGAAAATGAACCTGTGTCAGTCTGCACTGCTTTGGATCGTTATCAAGCAGAACCCATCATCAGCATGGAAGCATGTTCTCTGGAATGATGGTTGAAGCATGAAGGGACATAAGAATCTTTAGCGCATCTGGCACGTAAATATCTTGAGGCGCCGGCTACAACAGTGCCATTCAAACGCCTGTTCTCGCTTTCAGGTGACATTGTAAACAAGAAGCGGGCAGCATTATCTCCTGCAAATTGTAACCAAACTTGTTTGTCTGAGCAATTGGCTAAAGTAGGACTGAGTGGACTTGCAGGCTCTAAAATTTTACATTGTTTTATTTTTGAATGCTTTTTTTTTTGTACATAATTCTACATTTGTAAGTTCTATTATCACGATAAAGAGACTGCACTACAGTACTTGTATTAGGTGAATTGAAAAATACTATTTCTTTGGTTTTTTTACAGTGCAAATACTTGTAATCAAAAATAAAGTGAGTACACTTTGTATTCTGTGTTGTAACTGAAATCAATATATTTGAAAATGTAGAAAACATCCAAAAATATTTAATATGTTTCAATTGGTATTCTATTGCTTAACAGTGTGATTAATCGCGATCATTTTTTTTAATCGCTTGACAGCCCTAGTAAATACCATCATTGTTAAAAAACATACAATGGCACATTTATACACTAGTGACAGAAGCATTTCTACAAATGCCATTCACAGAGCAATGTCCAACACAGCTGGAAATAATAGTGTTAAGGACATAATAATGGTGTTTTCAATTCCCACCACTGTCTGATGATAGCCTTTGAGAAGGGTCAGAATAAAATTTCTCTCCCTACTGAGTTTGTCTCTCCATTTGGCATAGGCAGATCCTCCTCTACCTCCTGCATGATGAATACACCTGAATGTAACAGTGCTTTCAGTAACAACTTCAGGCTAAGTCTTCATCTAGTGCTGCAGCATTGTGAAGGTTAGCTCATCTCTGAAGAGAGTGTTTGTCAGAGTAAATGCTGCTGCAGGTTACAAAATATTGTTTTCATTAAAATGGTGGCTACCAGCTTTAGAGTTATGATAGGAAGCTTACTATGGGGGAAGTTCTTGAAAATAAAGCAACACACCAGGACTGAAATCTTCAAAGCATCTAAAGGATCTGGATGTACAATTCCCTGTAACTTTAATGGGAACTGGACTTTGAAAAACTCAGCATAGGTATTTGGAATCATAGGGATATTGTCATTAGATACTAACAGTACTCTTCAGGTTGTCAGGCTAATCTCCTCAGCAGAGGTGAAAGCAAAGCCAGGGAAAACAGTCTTTGTCCTCTTTTGCTTCAGACTGGGAAAACAGAACTTAGCACAGTGGAACCTAGCTAAAAGAAACTCAAATACATTGAAACACCATTTATAGGTCCCAATTCAGGAAAGCATTACTGTCCATTTTACGCATGGGCTTATGCCCTAAGCCAGGGGTTCTCAAACAGGGGGTCGCGAGGTTATTACATGGGGGGTCGCGAGCTGTCAGCCTCCACCCTAAACCCCGCTTTGCCTCTAGCATTTATAATGGTGTTAAATATATAAAAAAAGTTATTTTAATTTATTAGGGGGGTTGCACTCAGAGGCTTGCTGTGTGAAAGGGGTCACCAGTACAAAAGTTTGAGAACCACTGCCCCAAACACATACTTCAAAGTAAGCACAAGCTTAAATGCTGTCCTGAATAGGGATGGGTTTATGTGCTTTCCTGAACTGGGGCTGTACTGAAGTAAACTGAAAGTCCTCAATTGCTTCAGTAAACTGCAGCAATGTGTGAAATGCAGTTTTGATTGTAGTGAACCTCGGCTTAGTGAAGTTCTTGCCAAGAAAAGTGATTTCACTGCATTGAATACTGAATATTCAGTAAATCAGGGATTGAAATAAATGTAATAACATGTTAGCAATTTTCAGTCATAATTTATCACTTGATATACAAACAGCAAGAGCAAGACAAATCTTGTCATGAATTTAGATGAGGTTAGTACTTCCTGAAAACCAGAAGTAGCCAACTGTATGATATGGTATGTTGGACAGGTGACCTTTACTGACAGGTAGCACTGCAAATGTAGGAACATGAAGCAGATAACTGACATTTTGCCCTAAAGCCCTTATTAAGACAGTAAATTAAACAGATGTTTGCACACTATAATCACAGTACTATTTGTATTTAGAGATAGAAAGGAGACCTGCCCTCTTTCATAAGAGATTGTTTGCCAACAACTTCTTCCAATGCTGGATTTTCTACACAATAAGGACTACAGTTTGACATTTGATAACACTATCTAATAGGAAGTATTTGTGCTCTCTCAGTGTTAGCATAAGACTCGGTAAATGCCAGTAAATGTTTACAAACTTCATTCACTTCCTTTGTGAAAAGACCAATATTTAATCAATAGACTCAAGCCCTGAAAGAGAAGCAAAGATTTAAATTTTATTTTTGACAGAGCAGAAATTTATCGCATTGCTCCACCCGGTAGTGCAAAGTGAAGCTATAAAATGTCATATGCTACTTCGGGATTAAAGAGAATCAAAATCTGTCTGGAAAGATGTATTAAAAAGTTATCCCAATGCACACAAGTTAGCCATCTAACTGAATCATTTCACAGTTAACAAAAATTCTCACATGCTTACAAACCGATCAGCAGAGGCCTAGCCTCACTTTAAAAATATTGTTATTGTAATATCTTGTATTACAGGCCACAACTCCAAAACAAGTGAATACAGGCATTGCAGACATGCTTCCTGTCCTGAAATATCTGTGCCATCACACTCTGCCAAAGCCAAACTTCTGTCAAAATAGAAAGCAAATATTGAAGAATATGAGTGGCCTAGTAATTATGTTATCAAATCTTTGCTTTGTAACGTGGACTTCAATTTATCTGATAAAAGCACTAAAAAACAGAAAGGCCTGATGAGGGTTAAAAAGGGAAGAGGAAATTAATTTTTCCTTCTGGCTTACAAGCTGCCCGGCTCATTTCTGTATTTACATATCCATTTCTTGGAACATAAGAGAATTAATAAAAGGGCTTAAAAACTGTTCGCCTTCAGCTCCCGACTGTCAATAACCTCAGCATTTCATTAGATGCCACATGAATACACGTTCATTTGACTCCTTCCTGAATGGCTTCATAGAATCAGAAATTAGAGAAGCAAAAGGCCCATTAGGACATCTAATGCAGCAACCAGCCAGAGCAGAGTACTTGCCTACTGTATGCTTGTTGTTCAGCTTCATTTTAAAGCAGTGGCCCCCAAACTTTTCAGGGTAGTGCCCCCCTTACTCCTGTCTGCACTCCATGACTGCCAGGGGGGTGGGGAGGAACTGGACATGGACAGGGGTAAGGCAGCTGGAGCTGGGGCTGGGAACGGAGACTTGGACAGGGGCTGAGGCGGCCAGGCTGTGGTGGAGGCTAGCAGCTGCGGCCAAGGCCGGGGGCTGAACAGGGTTGGTGGCTCTCCCTCCCCGTCCCCCATGGGGGCTGGCTCAGGCCCTGCTGTGTCCCCCAGAATGGTCCTCTGTGACCCCTGGGGGGGGGGGGGGAGATGTCCCACAATTTGGGGACCGCTGTTTTAAAGGGACACCATGAACTTAGAACAACCCAACACTTCTGTCTGTTACAAGTGACATGTAAGATTAAGTGGAAGAGATCAGTATTAGAGACCACTCTTTATACCTGAATGTAAAAGTTAACTTAATGTTGTATTAATGTTGCAGCAAATAATTATATAAAGCATTCAGAAACCCACTGAGCATGCTTAGATGTGATTTCTCAATTGCTTATTAATTTTGGTTTTAAATTGCACCCATCCAAGCCTACCATAGGCTATAGACTAGTTAGAAGGAGGATGAAGGGCATAGTTGTGGGAGTAAGGCATTCTGGGTTCTTAGTCCTGGTTCTGCCACTAATTTGTCATGTGACTGGACAAGTCATTTAAACACAGTTTTCCACATCTATAAAATGATAACACTTTCCGAGCTCATAGGGTATTGTAAGGGTTATTTGTTTGTAAAATGCTTTAAGATACTCAGAGGATATCTCAGACAATAGAAAAGTGCAAAGTGCTATTACACGTTTCCCAGTTACAGGAAAAATGGCTGAAGTTTGAGACGGGGCCAGACTCTTAAACAATAAATTTAAATTCACCTTTCAGTGAAAGATATCAACCACTTACTCCAATGGAAATCTGCATTCCAGTGATCAATATATTCCTTACCAATTCTTATGCAGAATGGCTCTATGGAACCCTACGGGCCCACTCCTGCTCCCACTGAAGCCTGGTCTCAGTTGGGGCCTCTAGATGCTACTGCAATATATATAAATAGCAGCAGCATATCTCCCCTTAATTTCAATAGGCACAAGCTCTATGAGCATAAAGCGTTTTGCCAACATTTAGTGACTAAGCTCTTTCTTGAAATCCCACCATGTACACAGCTTTTCCACAATACCTATCAATGATAAGCCACACTAAAATTAATATATTAGAAAAACTTCCACTGAAGTGTAGGACACACAGCATCTGTAGGATGCCACCTTACTTGTCAGTACAATCAGGATCTACATATTCAATTATTTTCAAACCAAGATCTGTCCCAGCAACGAGAACAGGAATTCAAGAGTCATAAACATTGTGAAGGAGGGATATGTTTAGATCACATAAAAAATTTTGCCATTCTTTCAGACAGATACTTTAAAGCAGTACAGATGGAAAGTTGTTTTGCTAATACAGTGTAATTCTGTTTAAACAAAGACTGGTTAAGTTTCTTGATAGATAGCACAAGAATTCATACTTTGGTTATCTACTTTACCAGAACTCTTCTGTACTGATTATCGGAACTAGTAAGACAAAACATTGCAGTTCATAAGATTTGTGCTAATTTTTGGAAATAATCAGTAGAAAATAAATCTTTTTTTCTGTACAAAATACTATAATCACGTTGACTTCAGAAGACAAATACGCCTCTACCTCGATATAACGCTATCCTCGGGAGCCAAAAAATCTTACTGCGTTATAGGTGAAACCACGTTATATCCAACTTTTTTGATCCACCGGAATGCGCAGCCCCCCGGAGCACTGCTTTACCGTGTTATATCCGAATTTGTGTTATATCGGGTCATGTTATATTGGGGTAGGGGTGTATATAAATGGCATAAGTCAGTCATATTCAGATCTTATCCTACATCCACTAAAAAAAATTATTGCTACGCTGGCATCGGGTCATTAGTGCTGTATGGAAGGACCCTAGTACCTATGCATTATATTGCACTGAGTGCACTAGAGAATACACATTTTGGGAAAATAAAAGGTTATCAGCCAAGAATTTAGACTTTATACCTAGAAAACGTATGCTGCTCCCAAGCTGCATAGTTGCAATGTTTTGGAAATAGCTCTCTCTCTTTCAAATCCAGTAAACACCTTCCCCAGTCTTCAGATATATCACAAAACCTGTCAGTTGCCATTCCTGAGGAACTGGTTAAAAGGCACTAAGTGCATCACAGTTATCAATCTGTGTAACTCCCAGTTTGCTTTTGACAGGTTGAGCTTCTCTTGACAGGTTGACTATGTGTCAAGTTTTACTGAATCAAATCCCTGTTTTACAACTGCTGTTTTGGTGCAGAAGATAGCTTGTGAGGCAAACAAGGAATCCTTCATACAAGCACCGCTCTCCTTCCATGTGGAAGGAGAGGGTCAGCTACCTCTGCTATACTGTCTCTAACATGTCTCACCTACAACTCCAGAGTCTGTAAAGGCTTCGCTGTGCATTCTGTGATTGATGCTGGGAAAGGGGATGGAGACACGCTGACCAGAGGAATAGGAGCGGACAGCAGATGCACTTTGTCCACTGCCCAGACTTGGAGAAATCAAGTGAAAATAATACATCCCTGAGTCTGTATGAACTTTTTGATGTGGTCACTGCAGCTAAAGGAAACCTTAGCAGCATGACTCCCACAATTCCAGGGAGCTGGGAGGGGGATCCTAAAAGGGGTCATACTCAGTGCAGAGGGAATGATCTGGGCCAGTGTTTTTCTTCTTAGAAGTCAGAAGGCACAGCATAGTTTCACTGAGCAATAAGCATGAACTACTCTACATTTAGGCGGCACAAGGCCTATTCTTAAGCAATAATACTGTTATTTTCCTTTCTCCCAATGGAAAGCAATCCCAGTCCAGTGAACATCAATGAAATTGAAAGCAGTGTCCCAATCTATCACTTTTAAAAACACCTATTTATCAGTTATGTAGGATTTTTTGGGGTGCCTCTTTCAACAAAGAGGACATTAAAGTGTGCAATATTGTTATAGCTCTGTCAGTACCAGGATATTAGAGAGATAAGGTGAGTGAGGTACAAGCTTTCAAGTTTACACAGAGCTCTTCTTCGGGTATTTATGTAAGCTCGAAAGCTTCTCTTTCTCACCAACAGAAGTTGGTCCAATAAAAGATATTACCTCCCCCATGTTGTCTGTCTCTGACATTAAAGGTTAGATTTTCAGAAGAGGCAGAGCAGGGGCATGCACCTGTTATGCCTGCAAAACTCAAGTTTAGGGGTGTGCTTTTTTTGAGGGAAAATCTACTGTGCTCTCTTTTTAAAGTTTGATTCTAACGTTCTGTCCACACTACAACTTTCAAGCCCAGTTAAGGAAACCAGCACAGTTTAAAAGAGAGCTGCACAATAAGTTTTTACAAAACTATTTTTGAACTTTGACCGGGGAGACAGTCTAACACAACGCAGTTGTCATGTGGAAAGAGCTTTGTAGCATTTGCTACAGAACTCCACCAGTTCTCCCCAAAACTCCCACAATACACAGTAAGATACCAACAAAGGTTACATCTCTTTCCAAACCAGGAAGTACGTACACACAACTTTGGCAAGACTGCACATTCCAAGTAATGCAGTTATGTAAACTTTCTGAGATAAAACGTATTAATCCTACAGAAAAAAATATACAGCAAAATAGACAACAAAAAAGCAAACCACCTTATCCTCAACTTTGTTAAGTCACTAAATGCCTGATTTACATCTGGCACCTTTATTCTCATCTTCTCAACATAACATGATTTGCCTTCTGCAGCTTTGTCCTCAGCAGAACAGATCCCTGATCTGCAGTGAAACCTGCTAAACCACAAATATCATTCTGGGATGATACATCTCATAGTCTCAAGGGATGGAGAATTGATTTGGGAGCATGGAATCATAAGATTATACCTGGGGGAAAAAAGAAAAATCTCCCAGGAAGGTGACCGAAAACCTGCTGATCCACAGAAAGGAATGGAAATAGCTGCATGTGGATTTGTATTTGGAGAGTGGGAAAGGGTACCTCAAATACAGGACTTTATTAGTCAAAATTAGCAAAGCTCCTGGCTGACAACATCGAAACACAGCTCTGTGAAAAGGTGCTAAAAGAAACCTCTATCAGATTTAGGAAGTGGGATTTTAATGTAACCCTGTGTGATACAAACAAACAAACAAGGTTCTTAAGGTTTCAAGGAAGAAGTGGAAAACCTTCTACAAAGAACAGATTCCTGCCCTCTCCCATTCTTAACTTTAGTCCAGCTAAGGAACATAGGAGTAAATTTACTTCTTTGTAAGATCATTAGCTAAGGAAGAAGTTGAGGTTATGGGGTAAGCGCAGGTACTGCAAACTGTGGCTTATTTTAGAGAGACAAAACTTACCTATTTTGGGATGGGAAGTTGGCAGTGCAGCTTCTGGAAAAGGTGAAATCTGACAATTGTCCTGATAACTTGGATAGTGAGGTTCTGGATGGCTGACACGGCAAGGTTGCTGGACAGTAGTATCTTGAACTATTGGAAGAAGGAACGGTATTATAAACCCATAAAGCACTTGTTATACATTGCTTTGACATTTTTTGTATTTAGATTGACTTGGGTTTCCAAAATCTGTGGTAACTATAAGCATTATGAATGCTTCTGGAAACAGTGGTGTGATTTTCATGGGCGCCAGGTTTGTATAATTTTTGGTGGTGCCCAGAACAGGTCCAAGCAGAGCCATCCTGTCCATAAGAGGGACCAGGGCAACCACCCTGGGCCCCGCGCTTTGCGGGGCCCCGCGCTTTGGGGAGATGCGGGGTCCAAGGTAGCCTGGAGGGTTAGCGGGGGGCCTGCCACCGGCAGCAGCAAGCGACCCAGCCCCAACCCGCCCTGCCAGCTCCTGGCGTCACTTGGGGGAGGGGTGGAATGGAGGCAGGGAGGGGGCGGAGCAGGAGCAGGGCGGGCTAGGTCGCTTGCTGCTGCTGGCGCCAGGACCCCCGCTAAACCCTCAGGCTGCCCTGGACCCCGTGTCCCCCTGAAGTGCAGGGCTCCCCAAAGCGCAGGGCCCAGGGCGGTTGCCCTGGTCCATCCTATGGACGGGGTGGTTCTGAAAACTTAAGCCCAAACACTGGTGGAGCCAGGCCCACATTCATGAATATTGGTGGAGCATGGGCCCCACGGGCCCATATAACTCGCTACCTATGGTAATTTGACATTGCTGCCAGACAAAGAGTCCATCCACTGTTACTCCATGTGAGTCTCCTCTTTCACTTTTTAAGGTTTCTACAAAGACTATCACCCCTCCCCTCCAAACTTACTTCTATATTGTCAAGATCATCCAAAGATTCCAAAATGCTTGATAAAGGTTTTATGATTCTCAAAGATGGCACAGTACAGATGTTCAGGACTTGCCCAAGGTCACACAGTAATTCTAAGGCAGGGCTGACACTAGAACCCAGGTCTCCTGGCTGCCCGTTCTGTGTTCTAGACACTATGCCATAAACAACTACTGGTAAGCGAGCATGGAGCTGAACAGCAACGTGCTGAAATCTCACACCACACCTTAAATAGGTTTGCAATATACTAGAGCAGTGGTTCTCATCCTATTTACCACTGTGAGCCGCATATGCAGCTTTCTACATGTTATGTGGGCCGCATCCAAACAAAATATATACCACCTGTATAGCCCTGATGTCACATGGGCCGCAGCTGTGTGCTGATTGGGCCGCAAACAGCCGGCGGGCTGAGAACCACTGTACTAGAGTGATTCGGAATACCCTAGTCTCCTCATTCCCTTCTCTTTTCATGCTGTGTACCTCAATGTTGCATAGAAGGCAAAAAGCCTGTATTAAACTATAGGAGAGAGAGTTAATAAAGCCCAAATACATAATCTAGCTCAAAACTCACATCTCTCCTGGCAGATTGCATTATCTTATGTTCTACTCCCTCTATGCACAGTGTTTCCTCTCCAACTATCTGAAAGCCACTGCAGTGCATTACAGTTCATTAGCCTACCTCTCCCTGGAAAAAATATTTGGTGGGGCTTCATATGAAGGCTGTTATATGAAAAGAACTGTTGTACAGTACACTGTACATAAATCAAGTTAAAGTCTAGTAGCTAATAATCACTTATGAATAAATAACTCTTATAACAGCAACAATATGCAGCGATATTTTTCATTTTCAATATGCTTTAAATAATACACTCTCATATAGCACTTGTCATCATTAGACCTCACAGCACTCTACAAAAGGAGGCTAGTATCAGTAGCCCCATTGTACAGATGGGGAAACTAAGGCACAGAGCAGTTAAATGACTTGCCCAAGGTCACATAGCAGGCCAGCAGGAGTGACACAGGTCTTGTGTGTCCCATTCCAGTGCCCTCTCCTCTATACCACACTGCCCCTCAAACATTATCTCACCATGTTCTATCACCATACCTCTATATCTTAAAGTAAACGTCCCATACCAGTTTTGCACTCACCAAAACTTGGCCATGCAAAATTGTTTGCACAAACAGTGGACACACAAGACTTCAACAGATATTCAGAGGGTGGGTTGAGGCCCTTTCAGAAGTTTTGCTCATAGTATGGTAACTACATTTTAGTGTCACTATTCTACACATTGCAAGGTTAATACAAACAAAACTTTAGTTCCACTGAACTTGCCTTCAGACTGTATTCCTTTTGTATGTAATTTGCAGGCTGGTAGTGTGCATAGGTTAGAGCAGTGGTTCTCAACCAGGGGTACAGGTACCTCTTGGGGCACGCAGAGGTCTTCCAGGGGGTACATCAACTCATCTAGATATTTGCCTAGTTTTACAACAGGCTACAGAAAAAGCACTAGCGAAGTCAATACAAACTAAAATTTCATAAAGCCAATGACTTGTTTATACTGCTCTACATACTATACACTGAAATGTAAGTACAATATTTATATTCCAATTGATTTATTTTAGAATTCTATGGTAAAATGAGGAAGTCAGCAGTTTTTCAGTAAAATGCTGACACTTTTGTATTTTTATGTCTGATTTTGTAAGCAAGAACTTTTTAAGTGAGGTGAAACTTGGGGGTATGCAAGACAAATCAGACTCCTGACAGGGGTACAGTAGTTTGGAACGGTTGAGAACCACTGGGTTAGAGGCACAGAGTTTAAGGCCAGAAGGGACCACCAGATCATCTAGCCTGACCTGTATATCACAGGCCACCTACATCGTATAGCACCCGCACACTAAACCCAACAACTGAAATGAGACTAAAACTAATGTATTACAGAATACTAGACTATTACGTGACACATGCGGAGTATAGGAGGGACCAAGTTGTACCAGTGCCTAAGGCCCCTGAAATTGCAGGAAAATGATTGAGATATACCAGAGAATACTGCAAGTGACCCAGACCCCATGCTGCAGGAGAAGGCAAAAAACGCCTTAGGTTTTACAATAAACACATAGAAAGAAGACTTTAAAAAAAAATTACAGGATACACAACTTGGACTTTATTTAATTCAAACTCTAAAGCAAGAGACACTATGCTACTGTTGGGTATGTTTTTAACATTGGTATTTGTTCCTTCTTCAGAACTATTTGAATTGCCAGATGAGCTATTAATTCATTACACTGTTTTACCTTCCACTGTGCGGGCCTTCAAGTAATACTTAAATTATCATTGAAAGAGTAGGGGGGAAATATTTCTATTTTTTCAGTTTACTTTGGAGATCTGACAGCATTTTTCATTCAGTTAGTTTCATTGCACAAACAGTTTTCCCTTTTGGGGGGTTGTTTTTTCAGAGTAAAAGGGGAAGAGGAAAACAAAAGTGGAAGAGGTGTCTGTAAAAAACACAAAAATTACCAAGGAGGATGCAATATTTTTAACTTATTTTATGAAATTGACAAGATTTCAAACTGAGGATGTCATTTTGAGGAAAAGAGAATGAATGATCTATACCCTTTGGTTAAGCCCTTGAAGAAAAGTCTCACAGCTGCTTTCAAAGCCCTTCCTCTTTTGGCAAAGGGAGTTCAGAACCCCCCACACGTCACTACTGCAAACTGCATGTGTGTTTTGAAGACTTACCAGTGGCGCCAGCGAATACATCACCCTGGGATGGACTTTCTGAGATGATAGCTGTGGCCTCCACAGTTGATGAACGGTCGAAGGTCAGAGCACCAGAAGTAGTGATCTGTCCTGAAGGAGTCACGGTGACTGGAAATAGCAGAAGCACTTTCATAATTAGTGCTCAACTCTGAAGCCTTGGTTGTTTAGCTGTTGATCTCCCTGTTCTGAATCATCCTAAGTCACAGAATTCACAGATCAGTAATTGACCTGTGTTATCAATATTTGGATAACACCTCCATCGCACAGAATGGTAAATGGAAACAAAAATCTCATTTTGGCTTCTGAATTCATTGTGCACACATCAGCTTCCCAGAGTTATGCCTCATTTTAATCTCTGAAGTGTGGTGCCCAGATCAGTCCTGCACAGTTTTATTCCTATTGCATTACAATCATTTCAAATCACTACACAACTGATGCCGCAGCACAGAAGCCAACTGAAAATAAAGCAACAGGGCTAGGAAATCCAACAAGGCAGATCTCGAATTCATGGAAACTTTAGTGAGAGCAGCTATTACTGGTCTGAGAAACTAGACTCACTTCAATATACTTCCACTACACTTTGGGTATTTGGACTAATATTACCGTATTTCCCTTAAAAGGTGACCAACACCACTCTGAAACAACGAACAATATGCAACGCTAAAGCCACAAAATCCTTCCATACCAAAATTCCAAAGACAGTGGACTAAGGTGTTTAGAAAGATCTTAAAACAAACCTATCTTTTTAAACTCCCCTAATCAAGCTCAAGAAAAGGAACCACACCTGCCATCTTGGACTCACTCCTGTGCCTATTATATGTTCAGATAGATCTTTTCACAAAAACACACACACAAGTTTGAGAAATGGCTGCAGATACTCATTCTTGCAAGGACCGGTTACAAGATGGTGGCTACTACTAGTAACATTCAAATAGGTTCATCTTTATTTCAGAAGCTCATTTGCGCATGTTAGAGAGCCAGAGAACCTGTGTTCAGTTGTGTTTTTAAAACAAAACTGATCAACAAAAACCAATTTCTGAACCCCGTGAGCACAAGACTTTGATCATGAGGCTGAAGTCTGCAGGATTCTGCAAGAGATCGAATCAACCCAAATTCTGGACCTCTTCCCTTAAAATTGAACTGCTTTACATTTCAACCAAACTTCCATTTAATTGCCATATACTGCTATTGTCTATATTTTCGACAGTTAACTATTTTTCTTGGCTAATAAAAATTTTCTTTCAGACAATACAGGAATGTCCCTTCCTGGCCAACTCATTCAGTAATATTGCAATCCAAATGCTGAAACTTCACTACCAGGAAGAGACTGGAAAGTCACATACACTGAACTATGACATCATTGAAGGTATCAGGAAATGGAAGCAGACTGTTTATAAAAATGAACTTTTGTTTTCACACAAGTATCTTGGTAATCGAAAACAGTGAGAAACAAAATACAGAAAGATTACATGGTATCTAGATAGGACTTAAGTTTAATATATTCTGAGAAACCTGTTTGAAGGTGAAGATGGCCCATACAGCAGTTCTCACTAAAAATTTCCAGATTAGAGACCATTCCAGCAGCTTAGATTCTTTTAGTATGTCTCAAGAAACAGTGTGAGGCTGAATATACAGACCCTGCCTGCTCTCGGAAAGCAAAAGACCAGCATAAGGAATGGAACCCGAGTCTCCTGAAGAGCACAAAGGGGTAAATTTTCAAAGTACTATTGCTTAACTCCCACTGAAAGTCAAATCAACAGGTGTTAGGCACCTAGTTCTGGAAAATCTACCTCTAACCTCTACGGAACGAGGCCAGGGCTCCAAAGCTTTTGATGGCCTACTGGACCAAAAAACAAGGATGGGAATGGAAATCCAGGTTTCCCATGCAGCAAGAAAAAAATACAACCCAAGTTTTAGCAAACACAAAAGGTTTTCAAGATTCTTAAAAAAATGTTTTCTTTAGAAACAGACTGAACATTTTTCTACTGAGTTCGCAACTCAACTATTGCAACACTGTGCTCATGCTCAAGAACTAAGAAATGAAACTGACTAATCAGACCAGTCTAGTTTCACTGTCCAATCAAAATGACATACCAAAGCTAAACTAACCATCAAATTTATTAAAGCCTTTCCATTTGGATTCTCTAAGATGTCATTAATATGGAAATCGAGCAAAAAAGACAAAATACGATTTATCTATCATGACAATGCTCCTCTAATAAAGAACCGGCAGGTCTATTCCAGAAGGGAACTTACAAGTGGTAGCAGCAGTAGCAGGAAGCAGGGTGATGTTTTTGGGAGAGTCCTTTTTCACTGGAGTTGTCGGCAACTCGTTTTCCTTTTTTCGCCTTTTATAAGGGACAAACAATCGTACCGGGCCACTCTGAGAGAAAGAAAAATGAGCAGTTATTATAGGAGCTTTCTTATTAAGACTCTTTGTCCTTTTTCAACTTAACCATGTTTGCTCTAACTCTCCAGACACCGCTGGGAACATACTGTTTTATATGAAGCAGCTCTTCCTGAGGAACACAGAGCTAACAAACCATTGGGCTCTCCCTGCTGCTGCGTTTTGTCAAGTGCCAATTAAGACTACAGCAGAGATATTTGCTTCTTCTCTCCAGGCCAAAGAGAACAGTTAAGATGCACAATATTTAAGGTATTATTGATCTCAAGCCTTTCAATACAGCTGGTAGTGTCACTCCATGGTCAGCACTAAAGATGGTCAAAACTGAAGGCTAAGATATCACCAATGTCAGCAAAGAGCATATCCCCAAATCAGATACCCACTTGTACCAACAAAATCTCTGCCTTCCCACCCCCATTATGTTACTCACTCATTTCACATAAAATGCCCGCTCCAGCTAAAAGGGCCCAGGCTCAGCATCTTACCATCATTATCTAAGGAGCAACTCTGAACTTCAAACAGAGGGATTTCATTACCCCTTTCCTTACTCTAGTCATGAACAAAGCACACTGCATCCACAACACTCCCAACCCCTTCCTGTCTCAGGTTGCTGATGACTTAAACTCTGATGGCCATGTGACACCTTAACTGATTATCACTCAAACATGAAGCCAACACTGAAAGTTTTCAAATTAGTGGCTGTAAACTTGCAACTCACCAAGGTCATGTCATCACAGCAGGCAGCACAAGTGCATGAGGCAGCATGAGGATTTAAAATCCCATCCTGAAATTGGGAAGTTACCAGGACAGCATTAAAAGAGTTACAAACCACCCAAAGCATGAACATACTCTAGCAAAAGCAGCAAAGAGTCCTGTGGCACCTTATAGACTAACAGACATATAGGAGCATGAGCTTTCGTGGGTGAATACCCACTTCTTCGGATGCATGCAGACGAAGAAGTGGGTATTCAGCCACGAAAGGACAACTCTTCAGAAACAAAGGGAATGATGGGGAATATACCAAGGGAAGAAGAACTCCAAAAGCAAAGACAAAGGGCAGGTGAATGTGTTTAGAACAGTATAAAGGACCTCTGCCCAATTATCTGTTTAATAGTAATGCCCCATAAAGAATGCCCATAAAGAATGGGCCTCCCTTCTAACACTATGGGATGTAAAATATCTGGAGTAACCTAGTAAAAAGCAAGGGAACCACTTGTTCCCAGCCAAACAACAGTAAAAGAGGTCCGATTATAGAATTAGAAGGAGGTAATGCAGGTGGGGAGCCTTTAAGGCTATCATTTCCCCATTTCTGCCACATGAAGTTCAGTGCTGGAACTTATCCCATGGTAGCTTCTAACTGGAATAAAGCTATAACCCTTTTTGAGCTTAAGAAACATTTGGACTGACTTAACTTGGGAACCTGGCTAGGGGTTCTACCCCTTGGTCCTCAGCAAAACCAAATCACTGTTAATGAAGTGCCCTGTTGTAACATCATTTCTCTTTAATACTCCTGTGATTAGGTCAGTGTTCTCCCCCCCACCCCACGACTCATCCCTTTGACAGAACACAAGCATTTGGCCAGGACATTGGAGAATCAGACACTGCCATCCCTTCCCCTGGAGCAGAGACAAGCACAGGCTTGGTCTTACATGAATAAGGCACTGCAGTGGCCTCCCTGCATAGCGGATGCTTCTTTTCCAATCTTTGCTGCTGGCTCTTCCTGCCATGGCTTCAAACTCAGTGGGGCTGTACCAGTTCTCCCCTTGCTTAATACATCGGCCCCGGCCTCCTGAAACAAGGTAAGAGAAGGCATCTGGTGGTTAAGAATAACTTTTTCACTTTTCTGAAGATGTAAGCACTGAAACCATCAGGTGATGAAGCAGTTAATCCACAGCATGTAAATATCTGGCACACTAGTCTAGTAGTTCCCACCCTATTAGAATAATTGTACTCATTTAAGACCTTGGCTGTATTAACCAGTGCTTACCACGTCTTGTTCATTTGTGTGTGCTTAGGCTGCTCCACATCCTAGTCTTATTAGCACCTAGATCCATGCTGGAAGAATGCACTCCTCTGTGGCACGTACAAAGCTTTCCCAGACAAATGCCATCAACTTCTCCAGAAGTAGTGCTCTTCTTTACTTTTATTTTTAAGTTTCTAGCCTTTATGGTTGTGAAGAAAAGCTTCTATATGTGAACAAAAGGGCAGCCATAGATGCCTGAATCTGCAGGCAGACAGCTCCAGTTGCGGCTGTGTCAAGATTCAGCTTCTGACACAACCAAAGAATCCGTGTGGGAGTCAGACTTCCTACTCTCCAAAGGAACAGAGTGGGGTAGCAAGAGGCCAAAGCACCCAAGAAGAGCAATATCCAAAAGAAGAAGACTGGCTTGGAAATTCTCCCCTCCCTTCATAACAGGTTTTTAAGAGCAGCACAATTAAAACAAGCACACACCAAACAAAGATGTACGAGTCACCGTCCCTCTCTTGTGGAAGGCAGGAAGGGCCTTTTTACCTGAACCAAGCCTGTTTTTATACAGGATTCCGCTGATATTCCGGCATCGCACAGGGAGTTCACTGTCATACACTGATGGGTCCCAGTTATACTTTGTGCCATTTTTTTCTTGGCCAGGTGTTAAGGGAGTGGGAGGAGACTGAGAACCTTTGGGTTAAGAAAAGAAAGATGAAACTTACTAAATGCCCACCAAACACAGCTTTGGATTTTTAATATCTGTGACACCCAGACTGTAATGCAATTAACTCAGACAGCTCGTGACTGTCCATAATGAACAGAGAAACATACTAAATGACATATAATTTAATTTAGAGTATGCTAACAGCATCTTTCAGACCAATGAGATTGTTTAGGGTGCTTCTAGGAGCCCTGGTTAGGTATAACATTATAAAACAGAAAGAAAATAAAGGAGGCTAAATTGTAGAATCACAGAAGTGTAGGTCTGGAAGGGGCCGCAACAGATTACCTAGTCCAGTCCCCTGCACTCAAGACAAGACTACTTAATAACTAGACCATTCCTAGCAGGTGTTTGTCTAATCTGTTCTTAAAAACCTCCAATACTGGAGAGTCCACAGCCTCCCTAGGCAATTTGTTCCAGTGCTTAACCACCCTGTCAGCTAGAAAGTTTTTCCTAATGTCCAACCTAAACTTCCCTTGCTGCAATTTAAGCACATTGCTTCTTGTCCTATCCTCAGAGGTTAACAAGAACAATTTTTGACCCTCCTCCTTGTAACAACCTTTTATGTGTTTGAAAACTGTTGTGTCCCCCATCACTCTTCTCTTTTCCAAATTAAACAAACCCAATTTTTTCACTCTTCCCTCATAGGTCATGTTTTCTAGACCTTTCATCATTCTGTTGCTCTCCTCTGGACTTTCTCCAGTTTGTTCGTTTCTGAAATGTGGCACCCAGAACTGGACACAATATTCCAGCTGAGGCCTAATCAACACAGTGTAGAGTGGAAGAATTTCTTCACGTGTCTTGCTTACAACATTCCTTCTGATACATCCTAGAATGAGATTTGCTGTTTTTGAACAGTGTTACATTGTTGACTCATATTTAGCTTGTGATCCAGTGAGCCCCAGATCCCTTTCTGCAGTACTACTGCCTAGGCAGTCATTTCCCACTTTGTATGTGTGCATTAGGAAATGTATCTTAACAGATACATTCAAATGAACAGTGAAATAGTCTCCTGAGAAAATGATGAAACTCCCATTACTTCACACAATACACAGTCAACCTGTGGCACTCCTTTCCAGAGGATGTTGTGAAAGCCAAGACACTAACAGGGTTCAAAAAAGAACTAGATAAGTTCATGGAGGATAGATCCATCAATGTCTATTAGCCAGGATGGGCAGGGATGGTGTCCCTAGCCTCTGTTTGCCAGAAGCTGGGAATGGATCACTTGATGATTACCTATTCTGTTCCATTCCCTCTGAAACACTGGCATTAGCCACTGTTGGAAGACAGGATACTGGGCTAGATGGACCATTGGTCTGACCCAGTATGGCCGTTCTTAAGTTCTTATCTGAATCATTTAAAATTGCAATAGCTATGGGAGGATGGATATATTATGTATTTTCCATATCAGGTTTCTAGGAAATGTGACTTTCAAAGTTAAAGAGCTGTTGCGCCACCTTGTGCACAGAAAGAAGACTGCAGCTGCCAGTGCACACACTCGAATTAAGAAATAATCTTTAGAAACAAAGAAACAGTGCTATCTTGACATTCAAATGTCAACAGAAGGTCTTGGTGGAATCATGACCATTTGCAAAGTTTAAAATATAAATGAGTCCAGAACTAGGAGACAGAATTTATCAGTGTTGCCATCCTTTTCCAATATCAATAGTTACAATGAAAAATTCATCTTCCTGGGTGGAATGCAGAGACAAGTGAACATGAGAAAAATAAAGAAAAAGCAAGATTTTTCTGAGTGTGCTTGCGAAAGCAAACTCAAAGAATGAGTGAAAGAAATAGATTTCTTATAGAAGAAATGGGGAGAAAATAATCTTCCTTTACTCCCAGGAAGTACTTAGCTTTTGGATCTACCAACAGAATTTCAAGAGGTGACGGTTAATGCTTATAACATGATTTCAAAGAGTTACACGAGACAGTTTCTAGTTCTAAATACAGGAATAGGAAATATAGAGCTAACCCGTCTGAGTGATGCTTAAAAAACAGAGCAGGATTGTGTTATACCTGGTGTGAGAGGTGCAGAGGGTCCCTTCAGCCCGGTGGTTTCTACAATGCTGCCATCTGTGTGAACCACTATCAGAGTGGCTTTTTCTGTATTCAAGCTGTCCCCAATTTGAAGAGCTGTTCTGCCAGACTACAAAAAAAATAAAGAGTTTTAATTAATATAATTAAAACCTCAGATATTTTTATGCCTCTCAGATTCTTCTCTCTGGACCCCTACAACTCTAATCATCATGGGAGTAGCTAAGATGGGTGTGTGTGCTTTTAAGTCAACCAAATTCTGGCCTCAGAACAGTGAATCCAAGGCTATATGCTTCAGTTCACCAGCGCTACATGGGAGGACATATTCAGAGTGAGCTAGCTGTGTAACTTAACTTTATTGCTGATTATGTTGCTAAATTCCTGCATGTTGTAATGAAGAGTCCCACTTTGACCTTAACACAGCCTGAACATGAGTTGTACTTACCCTGAGACATTACATAGGGCATTATCAGCATAGGGTCCACAACATTCTAAAGGAATTAAAAAACAACAACCCTTAACTTACCAGCACATGTCCAGATATAGATGCAGCATTTGCCACCGATGTAGTAAAGACATTGTCTGCAGAGGCACCCACATTGGCTACCGTTACTGTTGTCACTTCTACAACATAAAACAGAAGTGAACTTAATATACTGCTGTATCCACAGAACCTGATTAAAGCTAAAAGGGGAGAAAATACAATTATGTTCTTTTTTCCCCTATATGATTTCCAATTTTTTTCCAGGTCCTCCTTCCCACCTCCTTGAGAATAAGATCATCCACAGAAGACATTCCCAACTTCACTTCTGATGTCACCTCTGGAAAACTTTTCAAAGAATCTAAACTAGAAATAAATGTCATTCTGATTATTGCTATCTATCTTCAAAACTGGCTTGGGCTTATCATTTGAACACTCTTGAGGCTGAGACAGTATTTAACAGCATGTGATGAACTAGGAGGAAAAATGAAGCTGCTTCAGTGTGCATGAGAACTGTAAAAGGGGATTGACTTACAAACCTAAAGATAAAAGGAAGAGAAAACCTCAGACTCTCTGCCTCTCAGTCTATATATTAATTGCTACCACTTCAATAATATCATGATAGACCAACTAGCACATCAGCTAGAATGTATCCAATTTTTAAAATTATATTATGCATAAAATTTGATAGCATATTTAGTTATGGAAAGTCTTCCAGATTGTCTCTCTCCTGCTGCTGCCTATAAAAATTTGCTTTTAAAGAAAAATTGGTATAAGCTAATAGATGCTCATGGTTTATATCAACTTCTGTTTATGCATAAAGTACAAGATATATACAAACCCTTATGAAAACTTAGCTTCT
Source organism: Trachemys scripta elegans (assembly GCF_013100865.1). Lineage (NCBI taxonomy): Eukaryota > Metazoa > Chordata > Testudines > Emydidae > Trachemys > Trachemys scripta. The sequence goes on from NC_048301.1 coordinate 112,142,601, forward strand.
TAACTAAGGGAATCAAGATGGGTGTTGTATGGTATATATGTGGGGCTTCACAAAGTAAGTCCTACAACAAAAGTTGGTCAAAAAGAGAGACAAGCTTCCAAGCCACACAGAGCTCTTCTTCAGGTCCTGTCTCTCTAATATCCTGGGACCGACACTGCTAGAATTATACATACAAAATTTGTAAAGGAACAGCTGTTCAGAGCACATACAGAATACTTAGGTTGAATCCTGCTGCCATATTTTATGGCATACACCCAAAAAAAGATTTCTGTATTCCGGGAATGGAAAGGCATGAAAAACAACACCCAGACAGCCGTGCATCAAGATTGAGAGCTAATTATGGGTAATCGTGGACGTATTAGATTTTTATCGGTAAACATCGATTTTACTTTTCACACACAAACTGATGAAAAATTTTAAGCATAATTGTAATTTACAAATAGGCAAAGTAAGAAATATGCTGCTTAACAGCTTATTACAATTTAAGGATATTTACTTTGTATACTTCGATGTGTGGTGTTCACAATTTTTGTGTTAATGATTGTAAAGCTTTACTTTTTGAATCTCAATGTATATTGTCATTAAACAATTACTGTCTGATCCCTCCCTTAATTTCTCACAACTATGAAAATCTGAATAGATTAAAAAAAAAACCATTGATATTAACCACTGAAATTATGTAAAAAATTAAAATTGAATTCTATCAAGCTAAATTCTATTCATGGGCTAAAATCTCTGCTCCTGGCTGCATGGCAGATCTTGTCTCCAATATTTTGCATTTGTTTGAGGAGGCAAAACTCCCACAGTGAGCAGAAGGTCAAAGTCAAGATCTGATGTGCAGAAAGAAGCCTCTTACTCAAGGGGGAAAAAGGTGTATAGTTTACTTGTGAAGGCAGGATGTTGCCACTGCATCTGAAGAAGTGGGTTTTTCACCCACGAAAGCTTATGCCCCAATAAATCTGTTAGTCTTTAAGGTGCCACCAGACTCCTCAGTGTTTTTGTGAAGGCAGTGTGGACTGAAGTACTGAGCAAAAGGTAGGATTATCCTGGAGTCTATGTCATGTGATGACACCTCCAGGAATAAGTCCAACCAAAATTGGCAACCTTAACAAAAGGTTGGGAGTCTGACAGTATTTACTGCTAATTCTGAATTTGCTACTTATTTGCTGTGTGGCTTGGGATAAGTTACTTCACCGGTCTGGCTCCCCAGCTGTAAAACAAGGATAACCGTGTATCTCGGCTGGGGCCTGGGAGGACTGGCTGCCAGGTCTTGTGGCACTGACAAGAGGCACGGGGGTGGTGGCAGGCTGACCGTGTGGGTAACGAGCCCCCTGGCTGGAACAGACTGGATGGGGGAAAGCGGCGGACAGCAGCAAGTCAAACCCAGCAGCGCAGCTGAACCGAGGCGGCCCTTTCCCTCAGAAGGACCCGGGTTCGCCCCGAGCCCCAGCGCTGGGACCTGCCGGGAGCTGGTCCAGGGACGCCCCAGGCGGGGGAGGGAGGTGCGGGGCTGACCTCGAGTAGCTGACCCGGGGCCCGGCTCACCGGCGGGAAGGGCCGGCCCGGCGCGCGCGGGGCGGTACCGGCCGCAGCGCGTGCCAGAGCGGAAGGCGCGCCCGCGCGGCGCTCTGTGCGCATGCGCCGCGCTCTGACCTGCGAAGGCGGCGGCAGCCTCGTCCGCGCTCGGCAGGGACTCGGCTCCCATCTCGATGTGTTCGGCATCCGCCGCCATCACGGTCACCGCCGTCACCTGCGCCGCTGCCTCCTCCTCCTCAGGCTCCGCCTCCAAGCCCGTCGCCTCCGCCCGCTGGTGCTCGGATCCTTCCGCGGCCACTGCTGCGGCCACCGCCGCCGCCGCTACCGCCGCCGCCTCGGCCAAGCCCAGCTGCTTCACCGCCGAGTCCGAGTCCTCCATCCGAGCCCGCCCGAGGCGGCGGTAGCCGGGAGCCGAGCCCGGCCCGAGCCTCTCCGATCTCACACGAGCTCGATTCTCAGATCCCCGGGCGGGGCGCGGCGCTACCCCACAGTGCTCCGAGTTTCCCCGAGCGATCCCGAGTCCTTCCGAAAATAGCCGAGCACTGCCGAGAGCGAGCAGTCGAACTGTACCGTGTCGGCTCCGAGCCTGACCGAATCCCTCCGAGCTCGCCCGAATGTCGCTGCAGGCGAAGGAGCTGAGTTCGACTGAATCCCCTGCCCCTCCCGGGTGACCCGAATGCGGACCGATCCGGGCACCCGAGGGGAGCCGAACTCCTCCGTGTCCTCGCCAGTCTCGCCCGAACAGCAATCCGAGCCGGGCGGGGGGAGGGACCCGAACCTTTCCGAGGCGATTGGAGGCTAGAGCCGATTAGAGTCGAGCCTGCCCGAGTCCTGCCAGCGAGGAGCCGAGCCGAGCCCCCTCCGATCTCACCCGAATGGCCGGGCTGGCCGGGGAGCCGAACGGACAGCGCCCGAGTCAGCCCGAAGCAGAACGAACCCGGCCGAGCGCGCGGGACGCCCGAAGGGCTCCGAGGCGGCCCGAAGGCCGCGGGGCTGAAGGGGAAGTGGCGGGCTCCTCTCCGCCCTCACAGCGCGCGAGAATAAGCGGCAATGGCCGAAAGCGCCCGAAGCCCGAGCGGCGCACGGGATGCCGGGATGCTGGAGGACTGAGGGGTGGCGAAGGGAGGAGAGAGGGGGGGCGGACATGGCTGCTGTTAGGAGAGGTGAGCGGACGCGTTGCCATCGTTACCGCGAGCTCCGTGGCCGGTGGGGCGGGGTGACGGTTCCCAGCGAGACGGGGTTCGGGGGGGGAAGGGTTGTCCCTGCCGGGATGATGGGCCTCGTCCCTCTGTTGCAGCGTTGCCATGGTTACGTCGCCGCGACAATCAACTCCAGCCGGCGCGTGGCACCGGAGGCGATCGGGGTTATTACCGCGGCCGGCAGGCTCGGGTGGGCAGCGCTGGTCAGTGTGAAACTTAAACGGGTAGAGAAATGGGATGGCCCCGTAACAAGCCGCGACGAGCGTTCAGACGGGAAGGGAATGTGAAGCGATTCCGGAGTCAGCCCAGGGCTGGGGGGCAGAAGAGGGGGGGCGCGGCAGTGCACTGCGACCTCCCTTTCAGGAGAGACCGGCTGAGTGAGCCCTGGTTCGTCTTAGCCCAGCTCGCTCCCACGCTCACTGCTGCCAGGCCCCCCTGCTAACTCCCCAGGCCACCCTGGACCCTGCGTCCCCCTGAAGCACAGGGCCCCCCAAAGCGTGGTAAGCCCAAACATTGGCGGAGCCGGGCCCACGTTCCTACATATTGGTGGAGCATGGGCACCACAGGCCCATGTAATTCGCTGCCTATGGAGAGAGATGGAGGGTGTCTAAGGGTACAATGGGTGGTGAGTATCTGGAAGAGGCAGGGGTTAGCTGGTGTCTGGAAGAGATGGAGAGAAAGGGTTGTCCCTGATTCATTCTCACCAGTCCCCAGTGCATACCCCTGTTGTGAGCAAGCACCAGATGGCTGCAAAGGGACAACCAGAATTTTATTGAGTAGGCCCAGGAGGGGCTCACTGCATATGGGGTTCCCCTCCTTCACATTGCCCTGACTCTTTCCCCCTCCCCCCTGCAGCAGGGGGGGTTAGATGGGTCAGGGGTTCTGAGGGGGGGCAGTCGGGGGGCAGGAAGTGGGAGGAGGCGGATAGGGGGCGGGGACCAGGCTGTTTGGGGAGGCACAGCCTTCCCTACCCGGCCCTCCATACAGTTTTGCACCCCCAATATGGCCCTTGGGCCAAAAAGTTTGCCCACCCCAGTGCTATAACATATAATGAGGTAAAGCAAGGGAAAGAGATGCTGCAGCAGTGAACTAGCTGTAACGGATGAATGCATTATTAACGATCAGTCAGTAAAATGTCCCATGCCATACATTTTGTAACTGGCAAAACTCTCCTTGACTTCAGTAGTAGCAGAATTTGCTTATTACAGCATTCCTGGCTACTTTTAGAGTGAGTTAATCAGTATTACATTGTTTTTCATTATTTTAATTTAATATGAATAAAAGAAATGTAAACAGTTACACCCAGCCTCCCAACTGACCTTTGCTGAGTGGGGTATCCTTCATTTTATGATTAATAACAATATTTTATACTTATATTAGCACCTTCCTGCTGAGTATTTCAAAGCACGTGACAAACAATGAGTGAAGCCTCTCAATACCTTTGTGACAAAGGTAAATTATCTTCATTTAACATATGTGGAAACAAGTACAAAGGACCAGATATTGCTGTGTATCAGTTTAAATCCAGAAGGACTCTTATCAAATAAGTAGAGTTTCCCTTGATTTAGAGTGGTGTAACTGAGAGCAGAATTTGACCCAGCGACAGTAACTGGCTTGTCCAAAGTCACATTAAGAAGTTGATAAGTTAGCTAGAAATAGAAGCCAGGACTCCTGGCTCCTCTTCTCATGGCATACTTCTATACTAGCAAAGTAAGATCTGTATTATAGCAGCTGCTAAAAACGGTGCAGCTGGATGAGTGCTAAGCTGCTAGTAGATCCGGTTACACCTGCTATTCTTTCACTGTTATAAGTACTTCATTAAAAAAGCCTAACACTGTTCTTTTAATAAGATTGCAAAGTCAAGCACTCAGAAGTTGGGAAATGCCAGTTTTAAGGATGGTCATGCAACCTTAGTTCAGCTCCCTTATGTATGCATTATGATACAGTATTTAATTACATGATCATACTATTTTTTCTTATACTATTGCTACAGCTTCCCAGAGTGTGCTCAGTCATTCTGTGGGGATGGTGCATGTGCTGTCCAATCATACACAGGAGCTGCCAGGGGCTGGAGCATGTGCAATACAAACAAAATCTGTGGAGAACTTAGTAGCCAACATCTAAGAAGACTCAGTTGACTATGTGTGAACTGAGATTTTTCAGTGACTCATAACTTGGTCCTACTTGGGTGTTTTTTCACAGCAACAACAAAAGGCACATTCCTGACAGCAGGTGACCCCGTCAAATGTCCAGTCCCAATCCAAAGCAAGGAGGTGTGAAAACTTCTTTAAAAATGATAATAATCTTACAACCAGTTCATTAACATGGACAACATGAATTTTTTCATGCTCTCATTCTCCAAAACAACTGAACCATTTTAGCTGAAAGTTTAAAAAAAAAAAAAATCTGTTTGAGGTAGATGCCTGGCATGGAAAGTTTCAACCTGAATGGTTTAAGTTTGGCAAAGATATAAGTAAGTGAAAACAGGGTCTTATAATGGGAAGCGTTGGGCAAACCTAGTTATCGGCATTGCTACCTGCACCACCTATAATACATTTTTGGTATCAGAAATGCTGAATCCTGAAACAGTTTCGTAGAAAATGGGCCAAATTCTGTCTTCAAATATGCATGCGCACAGTGTTCTTTAAGAAAATTTGGCAGGGGCTACATTTAAAAAACTCACTTGTTGGGAACAGACTTTATGGACTTGGTTCTGTATTTGTTCAGTATATCAAACTCCCAGTAAAGTCAGTGGGATTCTGCTCATGGAGTATCTGCACGATCCGGCACTAGGGGCACAATTTTCAAAACTGTTTTCTTAAGACACACATGCACCTCAAGCATATGTACATACAAATAGGCCCTCAGGACAATATGGCAGATAGATAACCATGCTCCTAAGAGCCCACTCGTATATATGAATGTGGGATTTGCACCATGTTTGTATCCTTTCTTGAAAACAGGAGTTAGTGAGCCAGATTCATACCTGGTATAAACCCATTGTCTTCACTGGAGTTACATCAAAGATAGAGTCGGCCCATATTTAAGCATCGTTATTTAGGCCGTTGAAAGCAAAGTGATCTTGCACTTGGCAGTCTAAACTAATTTAGAATAATTGAAAATTAGATGTCAAGTTTCATAATTGAAAGTGGATATGTTATTACTAGATTACTAATTACTATATAATTACAATACCTATCTCACAAATGTGTGTTGTCAGGCATAAGCAATTAATGTTGGTGAAATGTATTGAGATTCTATAGATGCTAAGTAGGGTTATTAGGTATTATATCATTTGTCCTTAGTACAAATGTAGGAATATGGTTAATGCCTACTTGTGGGCTAATGACAATGGTATACGGTTTTGTGGTTAGAGCAGGGAACTGGGAATCAGCGCTCTGGGTTCTGTACCTAGCTCTTTCACCGACTCACTGTGTGATCTTTGGGCAATTCCCTAAAGGCTTGTCTATACAAAAAATTGTACTGCTTTATCTAGCCCAGTATAATTAAAGTATTACAACCTCTGTAATAAGGAGTCAGTTATAGAGGTGTGTGGCCAGAGTCCCAGGGGAGCCATACGGAGGTTACTCAATTAGGGTGAACTACAAAGAATGGGGCAGACAATCCCCAAAGCTGGTGGATATTCCAATACTTAGATTTACCAAGTCAGCACAAATCCGCTTCTATAATACTTTACCATTACTCGGAAGCCAACAACACAGTTTCCTTAAAGTAACCCAGTCTTAGGCCTCCACCCAGACACCCAAGTCAAATATGATGAGGGTTACTGAAAATCTTATTCATCATATAATAAAGTTCTGCCAATCCCAAAGGATCGGCCACACCATCTCCCAGGTTAATGAATATTTCAGCTCTTACCCAAATACGTGTTTACAGCCAATTCTTATTAACTAACCTAAAATTTATTAAAAAAGAAAAAAGAGTATTGGTTAAAAGATCAGTATGCATACAGACATGAGTACAGTTCTGAGATCAGATTCATAGTAGAGATGGTGAGCTTTGTAGTTGCAAAGATTTCTTTCAGTATTAGTCCAAGGCTGTAGTCCTATGTCCATATTCAGGGTGATCCAGATGGGACTCTGGAGATCTCAGTCTTAGGACTTAAGCTTCCCCTGCATGAAGCATCAAGCAGATCTGAGATAAAAAGGATCAGGACCCAAGACCTGTATAATATAGTACCAGGCCTTCTTTTGATAGCTTGGAGTCCTTAGGTGAGCAATAGGCAATCATGGAGACTTTGAAGTAGACCTATTTCCTAAGCATCACTGGTAATTAGCTACATGGCTTAACATAAGGCAGTTGCCTGTTTTCCACCATTCACAGGTGATTTGCTGTACATTTCAAAGAGAGATGAATACAGTGATATCACTATGTTTACAGTTCATTTAAATGATATTTCCTTTTGATGTCTGAATTAACAGAATACAGCATAGACTGGGACTCTCAATTACATTGTTAACCTCTAACAATATATATGTAAACACACAAAAACACAAACATTATCTACCAATATGTCCCTAAAAGTTGAATCTGGGTCAATTATCCTGCAAGCTGCTTAACCCTTTCTGGCCATGCGTCATACGGTGTATTTTAGGTTTGTTTACAGATGGAATTCCAGAATAAGAGCTATCGCTATTCCAGAATAAGGGTATCCATACATGGAGTTATTGCACTTTAAATTAACACTCTACCTTAAGATGAAACAAGTTTCAAGTGTAGACAAGCCCTTTTTCCTGTTTGGGGAGTAAGCGATCCACACTAGAGGTTATTCTGGTATAACTATTTTGGTAAGAAATCACACCCTTAACTGACATTTATATCAATACAAAATTTGCACGTAGTCCAGTCCTTAGGCCCCAATCCTGCAAAGACTTCCACATCAGCTTAACTTTACATATTGTAAGTAGTCCCATTGAAGTCAATGTGTAAAATTAAGCAGCAGAGGCATAAATCTTTGCAGGATGAATGCCTTAATCACAAAGTGCCTTAGTTTTGCCTTCTGAAAAATGGGGCTAATACTCACAAGAGATTCTCAATTCTGTATGTACCTATGGAGTGCTAAGGTGGATAACAATGGACAAGTGAGCTTTTGTTAGGTCAATACTGCCACACTTCAAGAAAATTTAAATTTGTGTTTTACAGAGAAGTTAGATTAGACACTTTCAGAAGAATTATTGTTTGGCTCATACATTTCTTTTTTTTAAATTGCATTGTGTTAAGGATTTATCTGGGCTTTCAATGATTGGTTGTAAGGGGAGCGTGGTTAGAAGGAATTATCATTTGAGATGGGGATAAGGGCAACATTGTGGTGGTTGGGGCCATGGGTTTGACTTAATCAACCTTTGGTTGTAATTTAACAACAGATGACATATTCTGATTCCCCCGCATGCTTCCCTGGTTCTTGTACAGTTCAGAAACGGAAATGTCATCAGGTGATTAATGATGAGTGCCGTGAAGGTACAGATACACAATAATATTTGGTATCTATATAGTGCTTAAAGTTTTCAAAGAGATGTACACACCACAGAAGGTGGGTTCTCTCCATGAAGGTTTCACAGAATGACTTTAGGGTTAATGTATCCTAAAACAAGTTATTTTCTAAATCTGAAGTAGTTGATGTGGAAAAATTTCAGTCATTTGTGCATTTTGCAACATTGTTGGTAGCAAAAATGTAGGCTGATTTTCTCCTAATTATTCCTTATTTTCCCTCCGAGGGCAGGAAGAACTTCATCAGTTGTATCCTTTTGGACATCCCATCCCTTGCACTGGGGGATGCAAGATCACTGTCTAATAAGTTTGCACAATGTTTATATTAGCATAGTTTTCACTGGTATCCTTTTTTGTGTGGCATCAACACCATCTGTTTGAGCTACTATTGGTAGGTGATAGCTTCTAAAGGTATGTCTTCACAGCAGAGTTATCCCAGGCTCCTACTTGGGTATTGCTGCTACCCCAACACCCATACACACATGAAGCCCTCTTGCATGAATATACTTATGCTTTCAGCCTGGACTAGCTGGCTGGTCTGGTGCTATAGGCTAATGGTCAAGTTCTGCTTTCACTGGTACTGGGTAACCCACCCATTTTGCAATCAGGGCGCAGGCTAAACCAGTCAAATGCCAACAGTCCGACTCCTCTGATGCTTTCCCAAAATTTCCTCTCCCCTATGTGTTGAAAAGGACAGACAAGTTATCTTACAGTTTACTGGGAAAGAATCATAGAGTGAGTCAGCTTACAGCAATGCTAAGAACCATGGGATATGCCCCTAGAAGTCCTAGCAACACATGAATCATTGTGGAGCAGTAACTCAGGTATGGTTTTGCAATGTGGCTGCTCACATCCAGGGTAGGTTAAGCCAGGGGCTGTTCATCTGAATGAAGACATACCCTAAGTCAGTGATGTGTAGAGGAGTAATGGAAAGAGAGTTGAAACACAAAACAGTCACCATAGATCCATCGTCTTTAGAGGTGTATGTGGGAGATTAGAGGAGAAGGAGGGAGTGACAGGTTGGTCCATACTAACAATCTAAACAATTAGGTTTGTAGACTGAGCCACATGAAATCCATGCAGCACACACCCCTGAGACTTGACATTACATAGCTGACAAGAGGCGCCAAAAGAGCATTGTAGCACGCTCTTTGTCTCTTTCTTCTCTGGTTAATTCCTAGTGCTCCACCCTCCCTTTTCCCCTACTCTCCGCCCCCTCCCCCTCCCAGGGGGGTAACCTCCTAAGAAAAGAGACAGACACCTTATTCTTCAAAGACTTCTGCTACTGGAATTTCTCCAGCATTTCTGCTCCACCTTCCTTCAACCAGAAAAACAGGAAAACCAAGTTCTGCCTCATTAAAATTAACATGCTTGGGAACTGGACTACGCCCATGACTTGCAGGTTTTCTCATCCAAAACTGGGTGGGCACCAACGCTAAAATAATTTGTATGTAAACTTAATATCATCTTAAACTTGGGGGACAATAGAACTAAATGGCCACTAGAAATCCATGCCGAATTCTCTCTTGGTTGAAATAGGTGCAGCTCCATGACAGCAGCAGAGATTTTGGCGCCTATATTTTACTGAAGCATTTGAAATGTAGATCACATTAGGCTCCTGTGGTTTTCCCACCTTTAAACAATGCATAATAAACAAATGAAACAGACTACCAAGGAAATACAAATGAAATACATGCCTGCTGGCTAGAAGAGACTTTCCCCAACATACACACTCTTGTAATATTGATCTAACTGGAAAATTGGTGAGAAAGGCTGATGCAGAGGTTAGGGCACTAGCCAAGGATTTAAGAGACCTGGATTCAAGATCTTGTTCTACCACAGACTTCCTGTGCGACCTTGTGCAAGTCACTATTTGCCTAGTGCATCAGTTCCTCAGCTGTAAAATTAGGAATAATAGGGTTTGCCGGGGTGTTTGTGAGGATAATATCCTAAAGATTGTGAGGTGCTCAGAGACTATGCTAATGAGGGCCATGTTAACACCTAATCTAGCTAGAACTAAGTATTAAAACAGACAAGAAACCAAAAAGCTATTGTCCTAAATTCATAGTATTTGGAATCTCAACTGATTTTAGGTATTTCCAATATATCAACCACCTTGGTATCTTAAGTGCCAATATAAACATGTACATGCATAGATTGCTGTGGAAAATAAGGGATAGTAACATTTTGATGTTAATATGCTGTGACCAATAGTTTATAAAATAGATTGACTGCATTACTGTTACAGATCCTTAATAACATTTGTCAGCTGTCGTCTGTTCCCTTACAGATCCTGTTCTATTTAAATGGATTTTATTACATCTTTTATTTCTTGGCAACGCTTCTAATGATTATTTATAAAAGTAAGTTACTTTATACATATTCTGAACACAAAACTCAGCTGTGTGCGTGTTATATTGTGATGACTTGATGTACTTAGTGGTTTTGGTTTGTTTACGCTTTGCTATTCAATAGGTCAAGTTTTCAGTTATCCGGATAATTACTTGGCTCTCGATCTTGCGCTGCTGTTCATTATGGCCACTCTAGAAGCAATCCGATTATACTTGGGTATGTTGATCTTAATTATCATTGTACACTTTAAGATGGAATGTTTGCCTCATAGTCTTTACACATTAATCATGTTATGAATGTGGATGTCAAAACTTGCTGATTTAGCAGCATAACCAATTATTTTACAGACTGTTAAACATGTATGTTGTTAAACATTAATTGATTGATCGATCTGTATTGCCAGAAGGGCAAATGATAATAGTTATATATTGGTTAAATATAATTTTTAAGTACCACTAAAAAGGGACAGATTCACAGAGAACAAGAACTGCTGGAAATGTAACACTATTTATAAGTATGTATGTTGTGGGAGAGAATAAAGCTCAAAATACAGAGGCCCTGATTCTACTGAAGGGCTCCTTTATACTGCTCCAGCAGCATAAAAGCGGTCAAGTGGCTGGAAATAGCCCCCAGCGATTACCCAGTACAGAAGATTTAATTGAGCAACCTAGAGCTGCCACAATTGTTCCACACTCCTCCTTTTTGCAGCCCTCATTTCCAGCACTACACTTGGAGGGCAGGGTATGGGGCAGGAGGGACTCTCACCTTGACTATGGCCCCTTTCCATTGGGTTAATGGGCTAGAGTGGCATAAAGGGACATATAAGCCTTGGTTCCAACCCCCACTGTAGGCATTACTGAGTCAGTCCAAAGGGTTTTGTGTTTGTTGGGGTTGGGGATTAATTTTTTTTATATGCCAGGTGTTCTTGAGACATTTATACCAGCATACACCGTGGGCTGCTGCTGAATTCAGCTAGGTTACATCAGGGATGAATTTAGCCTATTGTCTTCATTTTATAGTTAAAATGTGCCTAAAAGTAAATTCTCTGTATATGTGCTCAGAGCCTGTTCGATGAAAATATTTTATAAATAGAAAAATAAGTTCCAAGTCTGAGGCAATTAAAAAAGGAATAACAAAACTATTGACCCTTAAACTGGCTTGGACATAAGGTACAGAATTTTAAGAAAGATGCTTAACAATTGGAACAGATGACTAAGATGTGGTACATTCTCCATTACTTGAAATATTAAAATCATATTTGGATCTCTTTATAAAAGATACACCCTAGTCCAGTGGTTCTCAAACTTTTTTTTCCCCACTTACCACTTGAAAGTTGCTGAGGGTCTTGGTGGACCACTTAATGATCTTTCCAAATGTTGTTTATACCGTTAGCTAACTATTGTAAAGCGCTTTGCATAAAAGCACTGTATATAAAAAAAATTAATAATTAATTTTTTTTGTTCTACAAATGAAAGCACACAACTAATTTTTTAATATCAGTAGTCTTACCTTTCGAATGTGATGGATGTGCCCTCTCTCCCCTGCCGCGGCAGCCCCCGAGCTGGGCCTGAGAAGGGGGGGGTCTCTCCCCCACCACAGCACCCAGAGCTGAGGCTGGGAAGGAGGGCTGTCTCTCCTCAGCAGCCACAGCCCTGGAGCTGGGGAAAGTTGCCTCTTTCTCTGGCCGCTGCAGCCCTGCACATCCCAAATTCCCCCCACCCCCTCTTCTCACCCTATACCCCCTCCCACCTACCCCCTAGTCCCCCCAAGGTCACCACCTCACCTTACATGTGCGTCTTCTCCAGGGTCCAAGCACCTAATTAGTGGAGCCACGCCTGCACGGCTCCGCTTTTTAAGTGGGTGGCCCTTCATTCTGTTGTGTGCGGCTGCCCAGGCGCGCACCTTAGATGGAACTATCCGCGGACCACCTGACTGGAGCTCGCGGACCAGTGGTGGTCCGTGGACCACAGTTTGAGAACCTCTGCACTAGTCAACAAGTTGTCAGGCTAGATGCAGGAACCATGTGGTGAAATTTAATGGCCTTTCAAGCAACAGGCCAGACTAGATGATCGTAATGATCACATCTAACTTTAAAATCTATTAATCTGGGGGAAATAATGTAGGAGTTGTGCGTAGGGCTTGTCTACATGTGCTGCATGGATTTTCCACACCCTTGAGCGATGTGGTTATACCGACATAAGTCTGTAGTGTAGACCAAGTCTTAGAGTACCAGTAGATTGTCTTTTCTCCAAACTACCATCCTGGTCAGTGTTGAAATGACCGTGCTCATCTGTCTTTGGATTTGTTCTTAAGCTTACAGTCAATGGCCTCGATTCAGGAAGGCATTTAAGCATGTGCTTGACTTTAAGCATGTACTTAAGTCCTATAGACTTCAAAGAGTCCTAAGCATGTACTTACAGTTAAACATGTGTTTAAGTGCCCTTACTGAACAGAGCTGCTCTCCTGGGTGGGACCCAAGACATTGTCCCTGTAAACAGTCAAAGAATCATGTAACCATTTTGTCTCCTCAAGGTACAAAGGGTAACCTGACAGAAGAAGAGGTTCCACTAGGGGTCAGTCTCGTGATTACTGTTGGCAGCATAATGTTGTCTGTCTACTTCCTGGTGTGGGAGACTTACGTGCTAAAAGCAGACGTCATTATTAATGCTATTCTTCTTTTTACATATGGGCTTGAGGGACTACTACAGATCATAGCCATTGCTGCATTTGTCAGCTAAATCTCTGCTGCTCAGAGTTGTAAGGTACATCTGCTTCCAACATTTCTTCAGTAAAGAGACAACATGCATCTTTAAAGTCTAAAACTATTTGGTTTCACTTTCTCCAGTGTAAAATACTGGGAGGAAACTCATCCTTATATTACAGGGTTTACTATAGCCCTATTACAGCACAGCCCCCCATGAATAACCAGCTAAAATATTCTGTACAGTAGCTCTGTTCCACTGTTTGACTAAATAGTTCATTTAGTGGCAATGGCCCTGCTTCAGGAAAACACTTAAGTACATGCTCCGCTTTAAGTCTGAGTAATTCCATTGCAGTCAATGGGAGTGCATCTGGGCTTAAAGTTACACACATAATCAAGTGTATTCCTGCATTGGGTCCATGTACTGACCTGCTGTGCCTAAAGACGTACATGTGTATTTAATCAAAATTCTGCGTCAGATATTTGTATCCAATTCAGAACAAATGTAAACCAGCATATTACTCTAATTGTATGTTGGTGCAATGCCATTGATTTTAATGAAATCACACTGGCATAAAACTGGAGTAATGCAGAGGAGAATCAGGCCCTGTCTACATTAAAAGAAAATACGGTGGGCTCAATTCTGCACTACCAGGTACAGGGTTGTATTTGAGGGCAGAATTTTGTCCTGTTGTTCTTATTCTGATCTCACTTGTGCCTTTTACACCTTCGTAACTCCACTGACTTCAGTGGAGTTACTCTAATTGATACCAGTGTGTGAGAGAGCTGAATCAGGTCTCCTATATGCACAAGGGAGCTGTGTTACAGCTGTTGTGGGAACTACAGGTCCGACCACTCCTCATTTCCTCTAAGGCCACATCTCTGCTTTGGCAATGTAAAGGATGGGGCTTTTAAATGGGCATGAATGTTACGTCCCCTTTGTACCACCTGAGCAGTGTAGAATGGCCTTTTTATAAATAAGAATTAGGCCTTAATTTTTCCTTTTGAAAGATCAGCTTTAATGTTATGTAAGGTTTTTATCGTCTCTATATGATGTTATAAAAATAGATACTTTCCTTTCCTGTTTGGTTAAATCACTATTTTAAAATCTGTTTGACTAAATGCAAGCTAAGATTTTGCAGATGACCATGGGTTTCTGTAACAGTGTCATCATTGGGTTTTTTGTACATAATTATAGCCTTCATATTCATATGTTTTATTTTTGTATCAATCTTTTTAAAAAAATAAAGAATTCATTACACCCTAATTCTGTTTGCAAGTGCAAAATATTTTGGACCGGCTTCTGGGGTGTGGCTAAGCCGCACAGCGCACAAGTTAGGGGGTTAGGCAGAGGGTGTGGAAAGGACGCCTTTGATTTTGCTGCTTCTATGTGCAGGCCAGTTCTCCTGTACATTGGGAGAGCCTCCGGAGGTCTGCTTTAATTTACACCAGGCTTCAATGACTGCAGGGAGCTGAAAATGCAGCCAGGGACTGGCGCAGCCACACACCCTTTCCCCTGCTCTGCTGGCAGCAGGGGGGCAGTGATAGAAGAGCCCAGGTGGCAGCACTGTGCCACCAAAGGATCAATCTTAAAGTAGGGAAATTGTCCATGAGCTAGTTAACATCTGCTTCAGAGCCAGATTATACCTACAGTGTAACTAACATCAAAATCTGCATTTCTCCAGGCAAATTTCCTGGGGATGAAATCTTGGCCCTGTTAAAGCCAATAGCAACATTTCCCATTGATTTCAGTAAGGTCAGGATTTCACCCCAAAGTCAATGCGAGAACTATGGAAGTACGTCCTAAGAGGCAGCAGATAAACTGAGTGACTGAATGCTTTCATGCTTAATCTGCATAAGTCAAATAGTAATCCTTTTGTTCTTCTACATTTGCCTGGCATAATGGAATCTGCCCTGTCATACATTTTCTATTAATAAAGCAAAATGCACAACCTATAACACTGCTTCACCCACCCTACTCATGATGAAAGCATACCGTGCATATTTATACCTTGTTTTATTGTATGTTCATTTCCTGGTATTTAGTTATGCCCATCTCAGGCAAAGGTAGAAATATAGGCGCCCTTAACAGAATCCAAAGGAAAAACTATGTAAACAAAACCACAGTTACTTGTCTATATTGGAGCAGACAGGGATAGCACACCTTATAGTTAACTCTGAGTTCCTGTATTAGCTTCCCTCTTACTTGCCTCTGGTGGTCGGAACAGGTAGCTGCAAATAGAGCACATTATACTAGTCCAGGTAGAGGTAACAAATGTCTAACTTCATTAATGATTTAAATACACTTGTTCTCTTGTTTCCAAGTGTTGTCTTGAGTCCCACAATTAATGCCTGAAGTCACGTGTCCTCTGGTGCAGATAAAGTACCCATCCAATGTCTCCTGGTGTTCCATGCTCTTTGCAACCTTTTTCACCATATATGTAGATGGGCTCTACATCTGTAGTACAATGTTCTATGATACGTTGTCGCCTTTATGCATTATTCTCTGTACAGACTGTCAGTTGTTTTGAAATTCTCTCTGAAAGAAACTAGTGTAACACTTAAGAAAACTAATAACCCAAGAAGTCAATTAAGGCTGGTCAACCCGCCCTCACACGGGTGTAGTTAAACTGGGGCAATCCCCTGTGTTGACACTCATATTTGGTTAGAGTGGGTATATTTTTGGCTTAGCTTCAACTTGTTCCCAATGTACTTAAGGTGAATTGAAGCCATTCTTAAATCAAAATAAGTGACTACATGGGAGTTTAACTAAACTGATTTAAATTCACACCTTTAGTTAAGCCAGTGTGACTATCCTTATAGATAAGCCCTAAACTCTCAAGCAGCACCAAATACTCAGAGCAGGGTCTAATGTTCCAGAGGGGGATTCTGAACCCTACTGCACTATTAATAGTATTAGCTTGGCACACCCAGCTCTCTGGGTCAAAGGCTGATCTCACGGATTATATTGGCTACGGGCGGAGAGAGAAGGAATGAGATTGTAGAAGTGGGAGGCTAGTGACGACGGAGTTAAAAGTCCAACCATCTCTTCTCTCCTGTCTTGCTAGTGCAGCCTCAATCCACTGCCCATGTTCGTGATTCGGCAGTCGTCACATCTCATCTTTTACCTGAGCTCATTCACTCATTTGTACCCTGAAATTGTGGATGCCTAGAGCAAGGGGGGGACATTCTCTCCATAAATTATGTGTTATTGCTTAAGCATGTTTAAACAGAAGTGCTGGAGTCCTGAGAGCCAGGCTTCTCCTCAATTGCACATGGGTACGGCAAAGTTTTGGTACCAGGGAACCGTGAAATTACCAGGGTTTCTGGATGACAATATGAACTAGAGGATTTATACCATCCATGGAATGTTAAGTAGTTATGCTTTTATGCCCTCTTGTATGTCACCCTCGTGCACTGAACAATCTCCTGGGTAGCATGTGCCAAGCACTCTCCCTCTCACACTTCAAAAAAATTCATGGGTTCCATGAAGCCAGCAAGCCATAATGCTCACACTCATCTCTCTCGTTGCTATTGCTACTGTGCCCGTTCCTATATTTAAACTCGATCCTACAACGAGCTCTGTCTAAGCAGATCACTGCCTGTGTGTGGAGCTCCTTTCAGGATCAGGGCCATAGACTAAACTCTTTGGGACAGAAATTTGTGATCTTTATTCGTACATTGTACCTGCTGTACAGCACAATGTACAGTTATATTGCGAGAGAGACTATTTTGGATTTCCTCTAGTATCCCAGCAACAGCAAAACAGGAATATCCTGTTAAACAGAAAGGGTGGCGGACAAGGCAATACTGTCTTTCACTACATGGAGCCAAGTTTTGATTAATATATTTTATTTGCAGTTAAAAATAATGCTGACAGACGAGCTCTCAGGCTCTGCAAGTCCTCTCTCTGAGTCAGTGGAGAAAAACATAGGAAAAAGGCTGGCCAGGTTCCTATATTTGACTTTATTTCTGCTGATTTAAAGGTGCCCTCTAAAGGATGAAATGGCACTTGTGCTATTTTCATATTCTTTATGGAGCTGAAAGGGTTTTGTTTGTTTTTTTAAGTTTCTACTTGATAGAAAGGAGTGTACAAGCCCAACTGTTTTCCCCTTTGCAGGGCACCTTTAAAAGGGACTGATCTTAGGGGCTGGGAGACAAATGGTTTAATTCATTAGCATTCAGTGTTGGAGTTCAAAGTTCATATCTTCTTGTTTAGGTCAACATTTCAAATGCAGCTGGTGGTTTCAAAATAGGGCCTGATCCAAAGCCCCCTCAAAGTCAATGGGAGTCTTCCCATTGGCACCAAGGAGCTTTGGATCAGGCCCCTAATCCCTAATGGAGCACTCCATGTCACAAAATCACCATACAATTGTGTCTGCTCAGGAGAAGTCTAGGAACTGACTGGCATGGGTTATATAGTAGGTGCACAAGCAGAGCTGGGTGGGAAAGCTTACTCTGTACTTGCACTATGCCAGGCATTAGTCAGAGCTGTTAGTCTCTTGAGGTCACCTGTTAGCTGGTTTCTCTCTGATGTTGCAATGCCAGTGAGGAGGAGGAGGATGCAGCAATGACCAAGGGCAGTGTTAAGGAGAGGAGGAAAAGATCCAAAGGTTATATAATCCCCATTCAGATGTTGGCAGGGAGGGGATTAGCCCTCTCCACTTAGAGCAAGGGTGGGCAAACTTTTTGGCCCGAGGGCCACATTGGGGTTGCAAAACTGTATGGAGGGCGGGTAGGGAAGGCTGTGCCTCCCCAAGCAGCCTGGCCCCCCCCCCCCCTCCCCCCCCCCCACAACCCCAAACTCATCCAACCCCCCCTGCTCCTTGTCCCCTCCCCCCCCCTCCTGGCCCCCCCCCCCCCCCCCCCCCCCCCCCCCCCCCCCCCCCCCCCCCACCCCCCCCCCCCCCCCCCCGCTCCCTGTCCCCTGACTGCCCCAATTCCTATCCACATCCTCGCCCCCCGACAGGCCTCCCGGGACTCCCACGCTTATCCAACCCACCATTCCCCCTCCCCTGACCGCCCCCCCCCCAGATCCTCCGCTCCCTGTCCCCCAGGACACCCTGCTCCTTATCCAGTCCTCCCAGCCCCCTTACCATGACACTCAGAGCAGCATGTCTGGCTGCCACGCCGCCTGGCCAGAGCCAGACACGCTGCTGCGTGGCCCTGCAGGAGTGCGCAGCCCCACCACCCCAGAGCGCTGCCCACACAGCAGCATGGCAGCGGGGGAGGGACACCAAGGGCTGTGAGTCACCTTGTTACCACCTGCCTCCAGCATGATGGAGTCTGACCTGTGCTAGCTGGGTATTAGCTCCCTTACACAACCAGCCTGTCAGCCACTCAGGCACTCTCCTTTGGGCTACGCCAACCCTGTCTTCACTTTTGCAGGTTGACAAGAGATGCACCTCAGCCCCCAGGTCCCTTTGAAGTGTCCCTGTGTGGTCTCCAGCCCCTGATCACTGGATAGCCACAGAAATCCCACATCCTCTGTTCCCAAAAGAGCAGCGTACCACAGTTCACTGCTTTACCTTATACCATTATGCACAGCACTTGAGTTCAATTATAAAACAAAAGGAAGTTTGTTGAAGAAAGAATAAAGATTCAAATAAAAACCAAAGTGAGAGATGGGGACAAATGGTTACATATAAAACAAAATCATACCACGCATTCTAGAGACTAAACCTAACCAAGCTAACCTATCTAAAGCAGATTCTCTCTCCCAAACTTCTTCCCAGTGTTTTCAGCCAAGCCTGGCTGAGATCTCTTTTTCATGAAGCAAACCCACTGCCAGGTTATTTCCTAGCTAAATGGTGCCAGGGTGTCCCTCTGCACTGCCAAATAAACCAGAACAAACCTTTGATGTTCACCTTAAACTAGGGTCTTTCACCTGCTGTTTACCTCTTCCTGTTAGTTTCCTTTTGAAGTCTCCACTAGCTCTTCATTAGCATTTTTAGTATGCTAATAGACTCCTACTATATGACATACAATACACAGTGGTCCATCATGGAGATGGAAGTGTCTCCCATGCCCTGCTGAGAAAAGTTTGTGTCAAGACAAACTACATTTAAGTAACCTGCTTTTAACTACAGACCTAGAGAACTTAATTTCTAGTATATACCCATATAACTCCTCACACATTTTCTGTACATTCACAATGATTATGATGATCGGTGTAACACAGGCTTTTCAGCACAGATCTTACATGACCCCTTTTGATGAACCCATGGGATCCCTGTTCCCCTTTGTACCCTGTGCCCTCTGCCAGTTGGCATGGAGTCCTTGGGTCACAGCCCCTCTAGCACAATACCTGGCAGACATGCTATAAGGAGTTGAGACCAGAGTCTGACTGAGAATTAGGGAGGAATGAACTCTAAGGAAAAGGCTAGAGATGAGTGGAGAACCAGGAGAGCACAGATAGGGGTCTCTGATTCTCTGGCCCCGGCTGCTGGGAGCCATACTTTAGATCTCTTCTCTGGACTGGGCTCACAAGCTTTGCTTTATACCTTTACTTTGGTTGCAGAAAGCCCAGTAACAGGCCTGGTCTATACTTAAAAGTTAGGTCGACATAGCTATGGTTCTTGGGTGTGAAAAATTCACACCCCTGAGGGCTGTAGCTAAGCCAAGCTAACCCCCGGTGTAGACATGGGTAGGTCGATGGGAGAATTCATCTGCCAACCTAATTACAGCCACTCAGGGAGGTGGATTACTGTCCTGCAGTGATGGAAAACCACCTTCTTTCAGCATAGGAGGCGTCTACACTATGGGAGCGACAGTGGCATAACTACAGCACCGCAGCTGTGTCACTGTAGCACTCATAAATCCGGCTATGCTTCTGTTTGGCCCTTGAAGAGTCAGGACGTTCCCATTTACTTTGCTATTTTACAACAAAGCAGACCACAGTGGTAGTTAAACTCCTTTCCTGATTCAGCCGGCCTGTCACATGCCAGAATTCCACCTCATCAAGGAAATCAGCATAAGGAAGAAAACTGTAACCTACAGTGTAGGCCACTGTAGCCACTGCCTTCCTAAATACTCCTAGGGCTTGATTCTCCACTGCCCTTGAGCTGTCTCATTTACACCAATGCAAACTGGGTGTAAAATGCTACCATTCTGACATGCTGGCATTTTATACCTACCAGGGGAGGGAGAGCTCAGTGGTTTGAGCATTGGCCTACTAAACCCAGGGTTGTGAGTTCAATCCTTAAGGGGGCCACTTAGGGATCTGGGGCAAAATCAGTACTTGGTGCTGCTAGTGAAGGCAGGGGGGTAGACTCAATGACCTTTCAGGGTCCCTTCCAGTTCTGTGACATAGGTATATCTTTGCACTCATAAATTACTATTGAGGACCAGGCCCCTCACCTCAGAACATCTTTCTAGGCAGTAACACCCTTTTTGATCTGTTCTCACTGTCTGGAGCATGGGCATGGCATAATCAAGCCACTGATAATATTTACAAATGTACAAGCCTGCTAGCATGTATAATTATAAGGGCCAACCCTTCTGAAACAGGCCGAGCAAGTGTGGTGAAAACTGCCTTAAAAATGAAGAGGAACGCATATTTTAAGACACTTAGATTGAGTGTTGGGTGTTGTTTATGCTGCAGGGAAAAGGCCTTTGTTCTCAAGCCATCCTGGGGTGTTTGCTGCCAGCATGAAACAACCAATACCTAGAAGCAAGTTAGCCTCCAGGGATTTAGCACTGAGAGATATTTTGGAAAGATATTTCGGGCCTTATTGTTTCATGGGCTGCCTTCGTTTGCAAGCAATAATAAAACTGAAAAATGAAATACAAACAAAGCTCTACATTCCTCAAGAACTCATCAGCTGCTTTATCCACAACAAAGCAAGAGTTGTGTTTATCTGCCTGTGGGAATTTAGTACACTTTATTTGTAGGAACATAGGAATTGCCATACCAGAGCAGACCAGGGCCAACCTAGTCCAGAACCCAGTTAAACTAGCTAGCAGGGGTAACAATAGTAGCAAAAATGCAGCAGCTCGGGCTTCAGCATGGACTAGCAACCTGAGAAGCCTGCTAGGGCCCTGGTTGCTAGTCTATGCTAAAGCCCATGCTGCCATCAGGTAGCCAAGCTTGCTAGATTAAAGCCAGCATCGGTATGCCTACCTACATTACAAACACACCTTTACTTTCCAGTGCAGACATGCTCTGACCGTAGGCAGCACCAGTTGCTTAAGAGGAAGGTGCAAGAAACCCTGCACTCAGGAGCTATGGGATAACCTGCCCCAAGTGGGACTGTTCCCTCCTAAGCGCTAATAGTTCGAGGATGGCTCCTGCCCAAACTCTTGTTTTTTTTTAAATATTTACTATTCTAGCTCTGGATGTTCTTATTAGCCATATAAGTCTCTAATCCCTTTTTGAGTCCCACCAAGAACTTGGCCTCAATGGTTTGTGGCGGTCAGTTCCACAGGTTAACTGTTGATTGTGTGGAAAAGCTTTTCTTTTCTTCAATTTAAATTTGGTGCCTTTCGTTTAATTAAATGTACCCTTGTAATAAGAGAATGGCCACTGCAATTCACCCTCTCTACCTTTTCTATACAATTGTCTGATACAGGTTTACATTACCCTCTTGCCCCTTCATGCTGAACTGGAGTTCATTTCATTTCATGCAGATGTGAGCTGCCTGCCTCCCCCTCTCCCCCCCAAGCCCCAAACTCTCCTCTGTGCTTAGTGATCATTTTCTGGTTTATACCACTGGAGGTGGACAATCAAAGCTGTCACATTCTTGACTTTGCTGATACACAATGTGCTGATTATTTCCAGCTCTGGCATTAGGGCACAATCCAAAACCCACCAAAATCGTGGAAAGAGTCCCACTGACTTCAACTGAGGTTGGATCAGGCCCTTAGACTACTTCCTAATCCTCTAAGTCACTCCTTGCCCTTCCAGTTTTCAATCCCTTTCCTTTTCCTTTAGGCTAAACACTCATTATTTACCAGGGTAGTGGCACTCTCAGGAGTCTATACTGATAGCCTAAAGCCATGTACCTTTTCCCATAGGACAGGGGTTCTCAACCTTTTCCTTTCCAAGGCCCCCCCAACACGCTATAAAAACTCCACAGCCCACTTGTGCCACAGCAACGGTTTTTCTGCATATAAAAGCCAGGACCAGCATTAGGGGGTAGCAAGCGGGACAACTGTCCGGAGCCCCATGCCACGGGGGGCACCATAAAGCTAAGGTGCTCAGGCTTCAGCTTCAGCCCAATGGTGGCAGGGCTTGGGGCCCCAGGCTTCAGACCCATGAGGTGGGGCTTCAGCTTTCTGCCCTGGACCCTAGCAAATCTAATGCTGGCCCCGCTTGGCGGCCCCCCTGAAACCCAGTTGTGGCCCCACCAGGGGGCCCCGGACCCCTGGTTGAGAACCACTCTCATAGGATATAGCATTTCATAGTGAACCATGTGGCTATTTCCATAATTTATGTGTAGCATAGCGTGATGTTTCCCTGGTGTTATCCAGACCGGTGATCCACTAGGTTACTCCAATCCTTGACTCTGGGAGCCAGCCTTATTCTGCTTTGCCTTTGGCATGTAAGTTGCTCCGTGGATTGTGCAACTGAATGACACTAGCCAATATATCCGGTCCTGGACACAACCCCAGGAACCTCCGTCTTCCAGTGTCCAGTTATGCCTGCTGGACACTGCAAGCTTATATAAGTTTGTCAATTTAACAAAGAAATTGATATGCACCAGGCTTGTTATCCCAAGGGGAATCTCTGACACACTTTAAACCAAATGCACTGCTTCAGATAAAATAAATCTATTAACTATAAAAGATTTTGAGTGATTACAAGTCAAAGCACAACAAGTCAGATTTGGTCAAATGAAACAGCAAAACGCATTCTAATTTGATCTTAACACTTCCAGTGCCCTTACAAACTTAGATGCTTCTCACCACAGGGTGACTGGTTGCCCTTCAGCCAGGCTCTCCCCTTTGATCAACACTTCAGTTGCTTGGTGGTGATGTCTGCAGATGGAGGTGGAAGAGAGAGGAGGAGGAGCATGGCAAACATCTCTCCCTTTTATCATGTTATTTCTTCCCTCTTGGCTTTGGCCTCCCCCACACTTCAGAGTCAGGTGAGCATTACCTCATTATAGTCCCTACTGACAAAGGGAAGGGGGGTGACTCACTCAAGAGTCCAACAGATCCTTTGTTGTTGCCTAGGCCAGTGTCCTTTGTTCCTGTGAGGCTGGGCTGGGTTTGTCCCATACATGCCCTGATGAGGTGTGAACTGCCCCTCTGCTCTGGACAGTTTTTGCCTGGGCTTGCTTTAAGCCATGAGGACACATTTTCAGCCTCTTAACTATATATATATATATATGAAATTACAACCTATAACATTACTGTAACAACAATTACTATAACAACAATGCTCAGTGCATCATGAGCCTTCTGCAGACAGCTGACATGACAAACTTTGCATTGGATACCACATAATCATAAGGATGAATATGGGGGATGTAGGTACAGAACATCACACATATGCAGCCGAATGGGATATCTTAGTACATTAAGATTAAGGTGTGTTGTCCCTAGAATCCCTGAAACTACAGGTGTGCATCCTGGGAAGGTCAACTCAGCCATTAATGACAGGTTTCAGAGTAGCAGCAGTGTTAGTCTGTATCCGCAAAAAGAAGAACAGGAGTACTTGTGGCACCTTAGAGACTAACAAATTTATTAGAGCATAAGCTTTCGTGGACTACANCACAATGATTCCTTTATTTTTCTAAAAAATGCTTCGTAAACCCTGTATGTATTACAACACCATTAAAATGAAACCACCCCTAGGGTGGAGGGCAAGAGGCGGATAGATATTAACCACCACATATAACAGGGAGCGGACGGCTTAGACAGCTCACTGGAAAGAGCCTCTCTACTCTTTTATGAAAAGCATCTTGGGATCTTTAATCTCGCCCAGAAAGTGAGTAGGACCTCCTGGTTTAAGATTTCACACACAAGGTCCTTTCTCAGTAACTGTATTATGTACCTTTGACATACTTCAGAGTGATTAATGGCTGAAAGAAGAACAGGAGTACTTGTGGCACCTTAGAGACTAACAAATTTATTAGAGCATAAGCTTTCGTGGACTACAGCCCACTTCTTCGGATGTAGTCCACGAAAGCTTATGCTCTAATAAATTTGTTAGTCTCTAAGGTGCCACAAGTACTCCTGTTCTTCTTTCAGCCATTAATCACTCTGAAGTATGTCAAAGGTACATAATACAGTTACTGAGAAAGGACCTTGTGTGTGAAATCTTAAACCAGGAGGTCCTACTCACTTTCTGGGCGAGATTAAAGATCCCAAGATGCTTTTCATAAAAGAGTAGAGAGGCTCTTTCCAGTGAGCTGTCTAAGCCGTCCGCTCCCTGTTATATGTGGTGGTTAATATCTATCCGCCTCTTGCCCTCCACCCTAGGGGTGGTTTCATTTTAATGGTGTTGTAATACATACAGGGTTTACGAAGCATTTTTTAGAAAAATAAAGGAATCATTGTGTGTCTTATATACACACACACACACAAGGTATGTATCACTATTTGTATTGGTGGTGAAAGAGGATATTCTTCTGCTAAAGCCGGGCTTCTAAAACGATAACTGTCATTCAGTAAACTGGATCTCTATCAGTCCAGCCTCGCTGTGTGCACCTTGTCGTGCGACATTCCACTGGTGAGAACTCAGCAGGGGCGTTTCCTCTCCAGGTAGTACTGCACATATGCAAGGTAAAAAGCTGAAAATCAAGTCCCCTCCCGTAACATGCAGGGCAGGAAAACACTGTGTGACAAGATTGGACCCCAGGAGCTCAAGCTGTTACTACCACACCAGTGAATTGGCACAAATCCTTTGCTCATCTGTTTCCCGACTGCAAGAAAGGTGTGTGGTATCATGGAATTTGTGTCAACACTCGGTCCCCATTATACATGGCTTGGGTAAGTCGCCAGTATGAACTGACCAGCCCCTCAGCTGGTGGCACTATCTTAAAATAGTGTGTTATTGCATAACTGAAATGAGAGACTTGGTAGGGAAGGTACAGAGACACTTCTTTTAAAGTAATAATAGTTTACAAATATAGAACCAGATTTCCCAGAGTTCGGTTCCCATTCAGACACCAAAATAAGTGCCCAGATTTTCCAAATGGAGCTCAGCATGCGAGATTGGCACCCTCTCTTCGAGGACCCCAAAGCACAATTCACATGTCCTCTCTTCCTATCTTGCCAAAAGATACATCAGAATAGCCCAGTAACAGACGCACAGTTTCAGGGTAAGCATTGTCTGCCCATGATGGGAGGGGAGTGCCTTGTACCATCCTTTAAGGATCTCCCCGGCCTTTAAAGAAGAGGAGGAACACTGTAAAATTTGAAGGGACGTTTTGGTTTCCAAAGGAATCCCTCTCCCGGAACATAAGAAAAGTTCTACCTGCAGTACAGAGACCTGGGTTCTAGTTCCACCTCTAGAACTGACTCATTATATAACCTTTGACAACTACTCTCTGCCTTGGTTTCCCCACCAGACAGATGGAGACAGGAATATGTCCCATTCTTTGTAAAGTGGGCTATTTAAGCCTTAACTATATTGAAACCAATGGGACTTCTCATAAAACTCAGGCCATGTCTACAAGCTGTGCTGCTGTAGCCCTGTACGTACAGACTTGCTACAGTGACAGAAGGGGTGTTTTCTGTTGCTGTAGTAAATCTACCCCCTCAAGAGGTGGTAGCTAGGTCAACAGATGAATTGTTCAATCAATCTAGCGGAGTCTATACGGGGGCTTAGGTCAGTTTAACTGTGTTGCTCAGGGGTGTGAAAAAATGTTCACGCCCCTGAGAGATGTAGCTAGTTTGACCTAAGTTTTAGATGTAAACCAGGCCTAAAGATTAGGATGTATGGAAGAGTTTCCAGGATCAGAGCCTGAGCAGGTGCCACTTCCGAAGCATGAGAATACACAAACTTCCCAATGGTGCAGTAATATATACCCTGATGCCCTCAAAATCTTGCCCAGTAAACACTTAAAAAAAAATCCTTCATCTGTCCAGCCAAGCATTTCATTTCCCTTCCTTCCAACCACAGATTTAATGAACCCTGAAAATAGTCACCTATAAGCAGAACAGTTACTAAAGTGGTTTTCCCAAGTGTTCTGCTTGGTGCCATCAGCCCTTCAACAGTCATGGTGGATCAATCCTCTGTGTCCATAGAGTAGGAGTTGAGGGAATCGCATGTCTCCAAAAACTCTCTCCTGACCTGATCTGGCATTCCTTGTTCACCCAAAATTCTCAATTAACTCAATAGGGACCTGATCCCACTCTCATTTACATGGGTGTAAATCTGGAGTAACTCCACTGAAGTTAGTTATGCCAGTGTAAATGCAAAGTGAGAGCAGAATGCGTCTCTAGGTGGTATGAGAGGGGTGTGCAAGGACTGGGGTCAGGCCCCTGCTGGCTCCCATATGCTTAGGAGGAGGTGCTATTACTAGTGCTCGTTCATCTTGTATGGAACACTAACACAGCAGTGAAGCTGGAACAGCGATTGGGAGCCCAAGCCGCCCGTGTAAACCCACTGATTTCAATGCACAAAACTAGCTAACAGTAGAATCAGCCCTTTCCTCCCTGCACTTCATATCTACCCCTTGACTTCAATAGGCTTTGCATCAGGCCCTGTGTGCATTTGCCCAAGACGGAGGCTATTTGTCCACATCCTCTGCCTCACTGCAAATTTCCACATTGAAGATGCCAAGACAGGGAGGCCCTTAATTACCCAAGCAGGAAAAAACACCTAGGTAGACAGAGTGAGCCTGTGAGCCAATGGAAAGCCTGGGAGAGGTGGCTCATGCTTCACAAAAGGCGCCTTGTTCCCCCCACTGAACTGCCAGGTTCTGCCTCCTCCTTCTCTACCGCCCCCGCTGCCCAAATCTTCCCAGATGACAGAAAACAGAAATAATGCCCACTCCAAAGCCCTCCCTGCCCTTAGCCCAGGCAGCATGGAGCTCTGCCCCCTCCTCTCCCCCCCCCCCCTCCCCCCCCCCCC
>NC_048301.1:112169993-112189914 GCF_013100865.1 Trachemys scripta elegans
CCCCCCCCCCCCCCCCCGCTGCGCCAGGTGTCAGCAGAGGCACCCAGCACTGGAGGCAGCTCCAGGGATGCAGCCTGACAGCCTCAAGCTCCTAGTTACACAGTAACCTGTTGTCTGGTTGTGGCTCCACCTCTCCCTGCCTCCCAGCCCTCCCCTCCCTGTGCTGTTCCTCCACTGCCCAGACGCCACCTGCTCTCAGTGAAGCTCGGGAGACTAAAGTGGAAGACAGGGGCAGAGTGAATATAAAAAGGAGCCACCCTGGAAAATTAGGTGGGTTCCCCCTTCCCTCCTTCTCTGTTAAACTATTCAGCTAAAAGCCTCTGGGACACTGGGGCTGCATCCACATCAGCCAAAGCACTTTGCTGAGGGAAAAGCAGAGGGGCTCCTGGTGTGCTGAGAATGGCAGCAGGACTTCCCTAACAGGGCACAGCTAACTGGGAGAGGAAATAAAGACCAGGAAACAGCAGAGGCTTCTCAGCACTGGTAAGTCTCACCTCTTAGTTCTCCACAGTCCATTATTCTCTGTGACATGTGCCTACTTCAAAGAATGGGGCCATGCAGCTGGGGAAGCATGTGCATTTGGGGCAGGGAAAGGTTGTAAGAATTTAGTGCTGGGAGACATTAAAGAGAGGGATTTCTCTAAAGAAGGAAAAAGCATCAAATTTTCCAGTGTTTTCCTTTTCTCGCCCTTTCCTGCCCAGTGTCCTACCTCCAGTAGGTGGCACTTTCTTGGCAGGGGATGGCTGTTTGGCAGAGAAGAGGCTTTTTAATGAAATCTGAAGATTGTATTTTTGTGTCGCTGTTTGTTTGCAAACAAACGTTGGGGTTTCCTCCTCTCCGGAGAAGTTGGAAGGAATTTTCCCTGTTTCATATTTGGGTCCTTTCCTACTTGCTGGTTTGCTGGGTCGTCCCACAGCATACAATTTTACACCATACTTAAAAATCTAGTGGGGGTAATTTCTGAGCGGCAGGGCTCACTCATGACTGTGCAGGCTCCCTGAAATCTTTCATTCTATACCTGTAGCAAGAGAGATTGTCTGTATACTCTCCCCGTTTTGCTTATTTGGATGTTAAATGTCCTCGGGGGACATTTGGCGAGACTAGATTTCTTTGAAGTGTTGACTGATGGTATTTTTAAACTCTGGGAATTATTCCTCATATTGTGAAACAATCAGGCAGTAAAATACGATGCTACATCTCCTATAATTAGGGCTATTCCATGTGATTCTGCCTCTGCTGGGCTGCTTTGAAAAAGTTCCAAGAACTGTCTGGAAGATTAAACAGGGACAGATCCTTCAGTTCTTGCTCATTCAAAAATCCTATTGCAGTCACTGAGCTGCCACTGCAGGGTTTGCCCCGCAGTGAGGCCAGTTTCTATGTCAGGGAAAGCAATTGTAGTGAGAGGGCCAGATCCTCGACTGGTGTAAACTGTCCTACCTGTATTGAAGTCAATGGAGCTACTGCTGTCCACCACCTGAGAAGTTATCTGTGAGCCTTCTTAGTGCCAAACAAAATACAGCTAATATGGGCTCCAAGAATTCCTCAGTAAAGCTTGCAGTTGTGTGTTCAAAGTTCCATTTAGTTGTGTGATCAAGTGATTTGCTTGGGCACAGAAAAGAACGGTTCAGTAGAAAAAGAGACCCTGATAACTAAGCTCTTTGGAGGTATGGGCCTTTTTAAAAGGCTCTGGTCATAAAAAAGGAGATTGAAAGCCACGGACTTTGCTATGGAAATGCAAATAAATGCAGTAGAAACTGCCATGCCGGGCAGCATATTGTTCTCATTTAAACAAGAGACATTTAGAGTAATATAAATTATTTAATTACCATCTTAGATTTGCGGTCAGACCTGAACCTGATCCTCAGCTAGTGTCCAAAACTGGTTGTCTAGTATAGGTTGGTCTTCATGATAAAGTGGAACCAAACTGCACTGGAAACCACATGGGGATACTTTATCATTAATATTATTTGTATAGTGGTAGGTCCTAGGAGCCCCAGTCATGGACCTGCTCCTCCGTTACGCTAGGCACTGCACAAACCTTAAAGTGATTGACTGGGATGAGGGTTTACTTACTAGTGCCAGGTGTTGCTTAATGCAGGTGCATGATTATTTGTCTGACATATTAAAGCTCCGATCATTAGGTTTTGTAGTATAGCACTCGAAAGCTGAACCCACGCTAAAGGAACAGACTACGCAGAATCTGCTATGGGTATAAGTCAGCTGTGGTAGTGAATTGAGCTATGCCAAGTTGCTCCAGCTGAGGATCTGACCCCTGGATCGGACAAATCACTTTCCTTTGTGCGTTGCAAAGGTGAGTACCCTTTAGATGGGCTTGTGACTGTCCAGGTTTCTTATTAGGGATGAGGGAAATTTAAGAGGCCCCACAGTTCTAAAGGCCCCAAACGCTTCCAAAAATATTCCAGAGGTTTTGTCAGATTAAGGAAAAAGTGAAATATATCTATGTATTGTCAGTGTGTGTGGAGGTGGGGTTGAGGAATGTCCATAGGAAACAACTCAGAGCACTATGTGTGATCAATTAACTATTCTGGGGCATGAAAAAAAAATCCCACATTGGGACGCGGGGGTGGGGTGCAGGGGAGTGAAAATTTAATCTCACAGAATTATTGCCTGGATGATTCTCTCAGTGCTGGATCCCTCAGCTATGTCCTCCTGTCTGTCTCTTTTCCTTTCTCCCTCTCTCTGCTCCCTCTCTCCCCCACATCCTGGTCTCTCTCTCTCTCCTGTGAATGCTGATTCCGGGAAGGTTAAGTGGTTTTGTTGACAACCATTTTCTCCTAGCACAAGGCCAAATTCTGCCCTGACTCACACCTTGCACAAATTTATAATTTCAGCGTGATCTGTAATAAAGCTATCCACTACCTGCCGATTCTACCCAAACATACACAAACCTGCCAGCCTTCCAAACATCTCCTCTGACAAACAGTCCCCAGAGGCTGTGCCTTTGAAAGACCATGGACTTTCTGGAATAACATCACAGCCAGGGATTATTTCCCACCCTGCAATAAAAGACACCCAAATGGCCCAACCTTTGCAACTGTTCTTCCTGGA
The DNA here is from genome assembly GCF_013100865.1 of Trachemys scripta elegans. Classification (NCBI taxonomy): domain Eukaryota; kingdom Metazoa; phylum Chordata; order Testudines; family Emydidae; genus Trachemys; species Trachemys scripta. The sequence goes on from NC_048301.1 coordinate 112,173,063, forward strand.
ATGATGTCACAATGGCAGTGCATAGCATATCTAACACATTAACATCACTCCTTTGCCAAGGTATCCACATCAGAACTTGTTTGACCCATGTTCATTAGATAGATAGCTAGTAATGTGGGCAGTTTGCTAAGAGCCTTCAAAACCTCTCACCTGATCTTTGAGATACCTCTTTCTTCCTCTCCCATTCTACTCATCTATAATAAGAAGCCTTATTGAAAAGCTTTCATAAACAACATGCATATGATTATGCTGCCGCTAATCTGAAATTCTCTAGCCACAGAATAGGTCATGGAAACTCCCAAACACTACCCCACCTATATTACAGCAGGGACTCTGGACCCCAGCCAAGAATGAACTAGACATTATGCAATCTGAGGCCAAGCTGGGAACAAACTTTGGCTCCTGACTCCCAGTCCAGTGCCCTACCCACATGACAATGTGGCCTATTTATCTTATCTCTGGACGTTGCCACTGCTAGAGGATAGAGGAGAGTTTGAGTCTCCAGACCCATTCAATCATTGTCCTCTCTGTCGAAATGCATTTTAGGGTCAGTGGTGGTGGGGTGGACACTTGTCCATTGGAAGCTGGACTAAGACATTTCGTGTGTCTTTCATATATCTTTAAGGGGGTGACAACAATTCACCCTACCTGCACTGGATTTGAACAGACAACCTTAGGGCAAATATATCCTATTACCAATCCCTAAGACGGCTAGTCACTACAAACAGGGAGTTTAACTTTTAACTGGAGCACCTTAGGGAGCCGGTAATGCATGCAACTCTGATTGTCCTGATACTGCACAGAAAAGGCCCCTTTTGCTAGGCAGATTTGTATGCAAATGGAAAGCTTTTCCCTTTGAAGGGAGGCAAAAGGTTTCCATTCACATTATGCACCTCTTCGGTGGCAGAGTGATTTGTAATCCTCTTTTGGTGAAACGCATGATGCAGAGGATAAGACGACCTGTTTTCTTCCCCAGGTCATCTGGATAAATGAGTAGGAATCACAACTAAAAAAAGGAAATAATCTGCTCTCAAAGTGTCCATGTAACAACAATTTGGAAGCCTCACACAGTTAGTTTTGGTTGCATAATGAATGCACTCCTGGCTCCACCCAGGCTACAGCTCATCAGTGTTCACAACCCCACTACTGAAACAGGCTTGTTCCTAGCAGGGCTCTAGAAACATTTCCTTAGCTTGTGGGGATGGGAATATTTTTTCTGACAACCTTGTTATAAACCATGCTCTGGACTACAAGGTAGGGGGGGTCATTATTCCATACCATGATTCTCAGAAAAACTGTTCCTGTCCACACCAGCCATGCTAACACCCTGCTAGCAAAAGTCACATAGAAAGAGCAATGGGTGTATTTTCTGAGGCAAAGGAGGCTGCTCATTCTGTGATGCTCTCCTCACCAGTGCGAGTCTGATGTTTTCAGAGGAAATACAGTTCTTGGTTAGGGACACCAGTTTCCTCAGTCTGCTCCTCCCACCAGCAGGCTCCTGTTGCTTCCACATGGGAAGACTCCATTTGACTTCAATGGGCTTGAGATCAGGCCCTGTTGGTCTCCCACTTAGGCAGATGTTGGATCCCTGAGAGAAGGGAATGGCCCTACTTTCAGGCTTGTCCAGGTTATTCTACAACAATAGGTGTTTTGTCCCAGTTGTTTCCAACACTTACATACTTGTGTGGCGGAGCCTCTAGCTAGTTAAGCCAGTGAAACTGACCGCAGCCAGGCTGAGTGCATCTGTACCTCAGACTTGTCATGCTGTCCTCTCCAATGCTCTCTAGCGAATCCCCTGCCTGCCCCAGCTAAAGTGCTGCCAAAATCCTCCTGCCCGTGCTTTCCGGACACCCCACCAGAACCGTGCCCTGCCCCCTCACCAGCTACAGCTGACTGGGGCTTTCCACCATGAAAATGCGGGTCACTCAACTCCTGCTTCTCCCTGGCTGAAAAAGAAAAATAATGACTTCATTGCTGTAGCTCTCAGCCTCCCTGCTTCGAATGCTTGGGGCTGCCTGCCACATGCTCTGTATCAGGGGATAGCCGTGTTAGTCTGTATCTACAAAAACAACAAAGAGTCTGGTGGCACCTTAAAGACTAACAGATTTATTTGGGCATAAGCTTTCGTGAGTAAAAACCTCACTTCTTCGGATGCATGCTCTGTATGTCTCTAGGAGCAGCTCTGCTCTCCACAGCAGCCAGGCAAACTGTCTTGACCCTATGTTTGCTTAAACCATATATTAGAATAGTGCATCTAACCCAAATAGGGCTGCAAAAGGTGGGGGGGGGCTGCTCTGCGCTGGCCTACAGGTGTGAATTACAACAGCTGTTGCTATGGCAACTAGGGATCATTAAGGGTGAAGGGGTATCCTAGCCATGCTCCTTTTCCCCCAACCATCTCCCCACATGGGCTGCGTGGAGGAGTTGGCAAGATTTCTTCTACATTGCTGGGGGTGGAATCCTTCTGTGGCCAGTTAAAGAGGCTTTAGGGGAGCTTTGCCCTGGTGGAGCAGCATACAGCTGCTTTGACACAGCGGAAAATCTGGATTTTAAACCACAGGGACCAATTACAGCCTTTGCATAAGAGTGCAACTCCCACTAGAGCTAATAAGAAATGCACCCAGCTAGATATGGCACTAATAAGAATATTACAGGCTTCATTAGGATTTGTTCTTTCAATGCAAATTCTCAAGGGGGACAGCAAATTTCTCCTTCATTCTGGACCCCAATTCTGGTATCAGCTCAAAACAGTCTCTTATTTTCTTTGAATTATTTCTTCCTGTTTTCTTTTTCTCAGTTGTTTATTGCCTTATCAGTCCCAAATTGTCCAGATTTATATCCCACAAGGGGTAAAGTGCAGTCCATTTGCATGGCAGTAAACCAAAGTACCATCCATCCAGCAGTGAAATTCACCAGTGCTGTGTAACTCCGAAAGAGAAACACTCTCCATAGGAAGAAAGGCGCTAATGGAAAGGCACAGTCCTCCATACCAACACTCCCCATAACCAGCACAGTTTACATCCTACCTTAGACAATCTTCCTTTTGCCAAGGACAGCTGAATGGGAATCGTCTTGGAGCTTAAGGGCTGGTCCACATTAAGCCCCCAGTTCGAACTAAGATACGCAACTTCAGCTACGTGAATAACGTAGCTGAAGTCGAAGTATCTTAGTTCGAACTCAAGGGTACCTACCACGGGTCCACACGCGGCAGGCAGGCTCCTCCGTCGACTCCACGTACTCCTCTCGCGGAGCAGGAGTACCGGCGTTGACGGCGAGCACTTCCGGGAGCGATCCCAGAAGATCGATTGCTTGCCACCGAACCAGCAGGTAAGTATAGACGTTCCCTCAGAGTAAGAGTCCCTGAGTCACACTTTGTAGCAAGGACTACATTACAACTCAAGACGATCATTGCAATGGTTTTCATTGGTAGAAGGAACAAAAGTGCTGTGTTTATGAACGACTGACATGGGCCAAAGCTGGACCATCTTTGGATTTTATGGAAGTTGAGTGATTGGAGGTTTGGCGTGAGATCCCAGCATCCAAATGTGCCCCAGTGGTTTTGGTTCCTGTTTAGATCCAAAGCCAGAGCCACTGTAATGATTCCATTCAGATGCAGCTTAAGTGTCCCGACAGCTCCTGCGATCGTGAATCTTTTGCCCTAGGTGGCAGAAAACTCACACAAATAATTGATCTCACAAGGTTTCTGGGTTAGTGACTCCAAACCTTAACTCTCCCCCAAGTCAGCCTTCAGCCTAAACCATCTGGATCCTGCCTCAATAGCCCAGCTCTACTGACTTCAGGAGTGTATTTTCTTAACCCATCAGACTACTTTCTTCCTCCCTGATAATGCTGCAAGTGGGACTTCTCTGAGATCCCTTCACGTCCTCACTTTAATATTTCTGATGGAACTAAGGAATTCACGTACTGATGGCAGGTGGAGGTGCTTAGCATAGTCAAGGCCTCTCTGATCAATATTGTAGGCCACAGTCTATGCTGATTTATCCCCAGTGCAACTCCAAAGGGCCAAACTCTGATCTCAGTTACATGGACTTCAGCGGAGTTGACCCAGATTTACACCAATGTGAGATTCGAATCAGGCCCATAGATGTCAGTGTGGTTCCCTGGGGATTTAGGCTTTGATCCAGAAAAGCACTGAAGCACGTTCTTAACTTTTAGTGTGTGAGTAGTCTCATTGACTTCAAGGAGGGTTTGAAATCTGTCCCCAAATTCAGACCCACTACTGGATAGTCCCTGTTTCTATAATGGGCTGATAGAAAATCCCGTATCTGCACACCTCCAAATTTTCATGGTGGGTGGAATCAGCAGGCCTGATCTCTCTCTCATGGTGATATAAGCCAGGAGTCACTTCATTGAAATCTATGCATCAGAGCCTCAGCATGGCTCCAATGGAACTGCACCAACTCATGTCAGCTGAAGATCTGGCCTTATAGTTTTACATTCGTGCAAAACCAATGCTAGTGAGAGGAGAGTCGGGGCTGGGATCCAGATCCAGATTTGCTGTAATCAGGCAATATCTTGGAGTTCCAGGCAGTACCCCATGTGATTCAAATTAAACCTGAAGTAGGCTGGCATGTAAGGAATGTGGATAAAGTGGTTTTTGGCCCTGGAAATGAGGCGGGAAGAGTAAACATGTCACAAAAGCCTGAGGACACTGATTTCAGTTCACTGACCAATCTCAGTTAAGGCTGAACATTGAAGAAAACATCCAAAGGTTAATTACTCCTGCTGGTCACAGCTGCTTTAAAAAAAAACAAAACAAAAGCTTAATTAGCTGCAATAAGCAGCAACCCAGCCAACTGAGACTCAAGAGAACTAAAACTGGGCAGGAACAGATTTAGCAGGACAGAGACCAAAATGCACGGTGTTGTGATCACAGCTACCACTTGCCAGTGCATGCACATGACACCTTGGGAGTGCCCAGCTGATTTGGTGATCCTGTCACGCCTGGGATGGATTGGGAGGACCCTTTTCCTGCTGCGTCTCCATGTGACTGTGGGTGTTCAAATTTTAATAAGTAATTAAATCAAAGTGAATAACTTGTCATCCGAGCTGGAGTTGGCCATAACAATGATCTAGAAAATGAAGCACTAAAAACCATGTATTGGCAGCTGTCCATGGCTGTGTGTCGTTATTAACAGCTCCCTTAACCAGTGGATGGGGTGCAGAAGAACAGTAGTCCTGATTACTATTCAAAGAGAACGTAGGGTGAGTTTAATTACAGTCTGGAAAATCTACACGAATCAGTCCCTACCCTAAAGGGTGTTGTCCGTCTCTGAAGTGCCCCACGAGCTGGGGTTTCTGCCTCTTTCCTTGGGAAGCCATTCCACTGCCTGACAGTTCTCGCTGAGCCAGATTCTCCACTGCTATTTAGCCTCAGGCTGCACAGGCTGTATTAACTGGCCTAGGTTACTGTGCCCTTAAAACAGCCACCACTAACTCTCCCTTCAGCTCCAGGAGCCCATCAGTCTGAGGCTAAAAGGGGTCTTTGTTGCCAGACTCTCCCCTGGCGGTGCCAGGAGCTCACAAAGACCAATTGTGCTCAGCCCGCTGCCCTGAATAGTTTTAAAAGTGCCTTTCCATTAGATGAGCACCAGTCCTGATCCCCTCATTCCCTGCCCACCCATCCCCTGGGAACTAGCACAAGGGTGTCGAACAAGGGTGCCCCTCCTTTGTGCCCACAGGCAGAGCTTTACCTACGACACCCTTCGGGGCTGGAAATCAGAGCCAAGCCTCTGCACAGACATACAAGAGACCTGGTAGCTCAGAGGGGACAACTTGGGGGAAGCTGGTAAAGTCCTGATGGGTTCATTGATTGCAAGGGGTTTGGTGCATCCTACGTCTGTGAGGTAGTATTTGTGCTGCACAGATGACTTTTCCACCCCTTCTCTTCTCAGCACTATTGCCCACTCCGCTGGGTTCCTCCTCCGCCAGCTAGCGTGTTTCAGCAGGCACCTGCCAAAACTTCTACTGTTTGGCCCAAGAACAAGAGCTCTGATAAGGAGCCAGGAGAAATCACATGGCTGATGTTCTGTGACACAGAGCAAGATCCCAAACATGGGTCCAGAGCTCAGATACAATGACAGCTTTTTTCCCCCTTGTTCCAGGTTAATTATTTGTGCTGCGGTTATTAAAATGCTTCTGCATCATTAAGATTAGAAATGGCCCTTTTAAGCTGCCTGGACAAATCCAGCGACACACATCCTTCCATGCGAAATGAAACAAAGGGCAAAGCAAAGCAAACAGACTTCATTTGGAAGGTCTCTCAGGGGATCATTTTGGTTACTGTGTAACTCACCATTCGGTATGTGTTATACATCCCCCTTTGGGCCTGATCCACAGAGGATATGTTTCCGACAGCTCCTAGCTAGAGGAACTAGTTCTGCTTTAGCTCTAATTGTAGAGACTCACGCTCTTTGCTGTGTAGGTCCAGGGTCTAGTCCTCAGTGCCGACTAAAATGCCAATCATTACAACTGCACACTAGATTCAAGCTACTAGAGAGAATTCAGAGCTTTAGCCTGTTTTTTAAGCAGACCAGATTGCAGAGTTCAAATTCAAATGTGAGCTAAATGGGCGTCTCATTAGAACATCATTCCAGCTGCTCACACTTGGTGTGAACATAAACCACATCTCCAAAAACTCTCCTTAACAGAATGAGCCAAATACTAAAACGTGGCCAGAAACTACCTGCAGAACCATACACTAGGCTTTGAACAAAGGCAGGCAATGCATCAGCCGGTCCTGGAATCTGGGATTAGGGTTCAGCCCAATCTGTGACACACTTTGGTGTTGGGAGTGTTGAGATCCAGATTCAAACTGTGTGCCTTGGACACACCATCTCCCTCTCCAAGTATGGCCCCATTACCATAATATCCAAGCACCTCACGATCTTTAATGTAATTATCCTCACAATAGACCTGTGAGGAAGTTGCATTATCTCCATTTTACAGATGGCAATTGAGGCAGAGTGGCTAAGTGACTTGCCTAAGGTCACATAAGAAGTCTGTGGTGCAGCAAGGAACTGAACCCCCGATCCATCCTTTCTGCCTTAGCATCTGTTTAAATGGCAAACTGAACTAGTTCTCCCCCACCTTGTCTATTGAGTATATGCTCCTTGTATATTAACAGAGATGCAGTGCAGTGATATGGCAGGCTGCAATAGATGAGAGCAATCTTTGTAGAGCTATACTGAAACATTTAAAGGTAATTCAGGATTTCAGAAAATGGGATCCCTGTTCCACACACTGGTTGTAATCCCAACTCCTGTCATCAGAGAGACTGAAACAAGCACCATATAGGGATTATCTATGATTCAAACATAGTTGGCTGGTACCACAATGCCTCTGTGTTTGCACCTTTGGCGGATATGTTTCTTTATCAATAGCTGGAAGTGGCAATTGAAGAAATAAAATGACTTCAATGAAATACAATAGGACTCACCTGACTGAAAGCCAGCACTCTGCTTCCACGGCACTTTGAAAACCAAAACCTTCACTTATCCTCATTTTCAGTTGACAGTCTGTTGTTGCCCTTATTCCGGTGTTTGCAAACAAAGTTAGTTATTCCTGGAGCTCTGACTTGGAAGAGGACGTCATGAGTAGAGATGGCCACAAGTTTTCCATTGACAAATTCCATTTTGTCAAAACTGAAAGTTTTCCTGTTGATTGTGAGAAAATTTTGTTAAGAAAAGAAACCAAAGAACAAACAAAACAAAAAACAAAACAAAAAAAGCATTTTGCTGTCAAAATGTTCCCTTTGGACGTTAACAGAATGGAACATTTTGATTTTTGTTTCAAAACGACTTTTCATTTCAAAATTGATATTACAAATTAAAAAAAAAAAAAAACCTTTTGAAAGTGGAACACAACTTTTTGATTTGATTGAAATGGAACATTTTAATTGATCCAAAATGACAGCTTTTCGAAAACTGCATTTGGTGAGACTTTTTTTTTTGGTCATAATTTAATTTTGGAATAAAAACAAATTTCAAAAAGTTTCCTGCAGAATGGAAATTCTTGAGTTTCAACCAGCTAGAGTAACGACCACAGAGCCAGATTACTGGGGTTCTGCCGCCAGCAATATTTTTAGAGATTCCTTACAAAACCCGAGAGGAATGATGGTGTTGTGATTAAGACTGGAACTCAGAAGATCTGGATTCAGTACAGTTTTATTTTGACTTAATAGCATCGTGTACCCCCTCTGTACTGATGTAAAGCAACAGAGAATCTGACCCATCATCATGCAAAAAAGGACACAGTGAAGACATTGCTGGAATACAGCAAACTGATGTACAAATGCAGTGAAAACATGTATTTGTACAGTAAATTGGGCAGTGCAGTTTAACTTGTTGTTGAGGCCAAGAATTTAGCACCATTCAAAGAGAGATTGGACATTTACATGGATAACACAACTATCCAAAGTTATAATAGTCAATGCTAATAGAAATGTTGGAAGAGGTATTGAGCCCCATGCTGCAGGTTTAAACCAATCTCTAACTATTAGGGATTAAGGAGAGACCTTCCTGGGGGGGTTAGACTATGTCTGCCTATAGTAGAGTTTCCTGCACCTTCTACTGCTGACCACTGTCAGAAACAGGATAGTGGACTAGATGAACCACACGTCTGATCCAATATGGTAATTCTTATGCTCCTATGTTGACTGGGATCCCCCCACATATCTACCACACAGTCAAGCATGAACACTGGGACTTTGTTCCCCAGTGGATGCTGAGGGCCAAGTTCAGTGGAATTACATCAGCAGAGAAGTCAGTGGAGTTATGCCAGCTGATAATTTGGCTCATAGACACATTGATATTTGTTTACAGGATGTAATCTACATCCAACAGACTCTCACTGCCTTCTGATCCTGCCAGCCAAATCAGTCTGGCCAGATCAGCTTCCCTACCCCCTTGCAGAGCCATCTACCCCCATAGGAGGACTCGGACCACAAGGGGTGAGGAAACCTAACACCACTCCAAACAAAAATCCATTCATTCTCTCTGGCTGCAGCTGTAAATGGAGCTGGCTGGCATAGGCACCTCTTGTGCAGCAGTGCAAGGAAGACTAGCAGGCATGAAATATTAACAGCAGAAGTGTGTCGGGCACACAGGAGGAGCAGCTGCAGGGATATCACCTTACAGAAATGCCACATCATTCAGAGCTATGCTACCCTACAGGTACAGGCTGGGCGTGGCATATTGTTGATCAGCTCCAGCCAGCCCTCTGTGCAAGACTTCCTCCAACTCACTACTGTCAAATAGAAACCCAAGCCATGGATGGCTCCGAAATCTATTGATCCCCGGAGGGGTTCTGGGGAGTAGGGTTTCCAGAGCCCATCAGTGCCACTCCACACATTGTCCAGGGGCTGAATGGGCTGCTTCAGTAGCACTCCCAGTCCCTGCCAGGCCTAGGGCTGGGACTCACGCCCTCCCCCCATGTGGTTGTGCCGCCACCAGACCAGCTCAAACAATGTCTGTTTGTTTTATAGGGACACTCCCTATTAGGCCGAGTTCCTAAGCGCCAGGTTTCAGCCCAAAGTGAATTGTTAGCAAGTGTCCAAAAATATACAGACAGGACGTGAGTAAGAAATAAAAATGGAGCGGGAGATGAAAGCAGCAATAGTTAGCTTACATACTGAAAAAAGCCCTAAAGTGTCAGACATGGTTTCAAGAGATGAAACATCTAAATCCTCCATCCCCCAGCAAAAACCGCTCAAAATTCCCACGCTTGTAAATGGAATTTATTGATGCGACAGCTTATCCCAAATGAAGGCATCTGTGAACTGCCCCAGGCACCCCCTGGAAAGGGGAGGAGGGTGACTCCAGGGCAGGTGAAGCAACTACTCACCTGTAGGGTCAGACACGGGAATATTTGCAGCTTTATTCCAGTAAGGGCATTGGGGGAGCCTGACAGAGGCCTCTCGACTCAACAGAATGAAGAAGCCAGCAGTTTAACAGGAAAGGGACCCTGAGAAATGGAGACCATCTCCTTAAATGGGAGGGGCCAGATTCACCAATCTGGATTTGCACCCAGCTGCACTCCCATTGACATCAATCAAGGTGTGTGAGTCAGCTCTGAACCTGGTCCAGAGTCCATCCCCCTTGGGGAGGCAGGCCAGCCAGCAGGCACTTGTAAATTCTTAATGCTAAGCCCCATGCCTTACATTTACTGCCCCTCCTTGCGGAGGCATTCTTCTGTTAACCAATGGGTATACAGCAATGTCTCCACCCCTGGTTTCAGTCTTTCATGGAGTGACTTTATCCCTTTGCAAGCCTGAATATCAGCCAGGCAAGTGAGTCCAGCTTTAACACCCACCTTTGGGGGAGTGTCAAAAACATCCTTAGCAGCCAATCTCTCAGGTGGAGCTGGTGGAAAAGAATTGCAACAGCCAACCAGTCACACACAATTCACCGAGCTCAACCCCATCAATAAATCATCTGATGGGCGTGGGGTCCTAGTGTATACAGGGCCTTTGCTGGGAAGCAGAATGTTGCAATGCATTTGCCTGTCAGCTCTGTTAAGAACAGCTTTATGGGTCACTTATGAAATCAGATAACAAATTGGTGTTGAGGGCCAGAGGTATTTTATACACAAGGGAATCTCTCCCAAGGGCAAACTAGAGATTATTGTATTGTGTTAACATGTTAATTTGGCCATTCAGCACGTGTGTTAAGTAGTGGTTTTAATTAAATATTCATGCAGGTAAATGATTAGCTTAAAATAACCATCACTAAGAAGCCAATCACTGACCTGGCTACCATATGGCTGTAGCTGTGGTAACAGTTATTACTCTCAGTATAAGGAAAGAACTGTGATCTGTCATGTTACTGTGCAGCAACTGTGGGCTTTTAAATGACAAGTGCTCTCACTGATATGCAGCCTGTCTGAGAGTAAAGCAGCTGGAGGAAGCAAGGTTTTACATTTTCTGATTGATGCGCTTAAATAGTGTAGTTTGGGGCATTAAATAACAATGCATCACGGGTATATTCCACCCCATTTCAAGTGAGGATCTCAGAACTCTTGAGCATTCGTTTACTAAGGCTTTCAGCCCCCCACTATTAGGTAGATCAGTATATTATACCCTTTTCTTAAAATGGAGGCATAGCACCTTCAAGCAACTTACCCAAAGTTATACAGTGAGTCAGTGACAGAGCTGGGAGTCCTGACATTCTGTCTTCCACTCCAGCCACTAGACCACACCATCACATACATGCCACTGCTTGTCATAGCTCTCGGCTGCTTCAGAAGTCAAGTGCCTCCTAGCTTGGAGAAGCCAAATGGCAAATGTGATGCAGTTCTGGCTCCTGGGGGAGGTGTGTGTGAGGAAAAGCTCTTCAAATGCGAACACTCAGCCAGGAGAAATGGACACATTGCCATTCATACAGACACCCTCCACACTTTGCGTGAACACAGAGCCCCTCATTCAGTGCCATGTTAGGAGTTTGGCTGGAGTAGAACATTATGTTCCTCGGGAGTTTTCCTTGCTACTCCGGAGCTAGACAGTGCTCTACTCATTAGAATATGAGTCTCACATGTACAGCCATTCCCTATTTTGATTGGCCAAGCTTCCCAGGCAATATAATTCCCTATTTTGATTGGCCCAGTCTCTGATTTATAATGTAAACACAAGGTGCACCTGAGGGGGGGAAGGGGGTATAGGATTCTTTTCATCTTGAGACTTTAGATCCGATGCTGCTCCCATTGAAAGTAATGAGACTATTCCCACTGACTTCTCTGATGAGCCAGCCCTTAGTGTATAATGCCAGGTTGGAAAGAGAGAACTAACTGTCCTGGATTCATGGTTCTGAGTCAGGAGTGGAGGAGGGAGAAATATTCCCATTTGTGCTATTCAGATCTGAGAGCATTTCACTCTGAAATTGCCAATGCACCTCCTAAGCAAGCATCTGCCCTATCTGGCGCTAAGGGGTCTGGATCCAAAGCCCAGTGAAGTCAATGGAAAGATTCCCGCTGACTTGGATGGGCTTTGAATCAGGTCCTTGCTTCCTCCCAGCCACCTGAGTCAGACTTGCTGCTGAGATTAGGAATGTTTCCAAAGGTCTCTTGGTCTGTTCCCATCTGTTGTGGACTCTGTGCTAATTATAGGGCAAGGTGGCAGGTTTCACTGATTGCAGAATGGGAGAGGAGAAAAGCAAAACAAGCCAACATTTCAAGGCTTTGGGCAAGAAAAAGCTACGGAACTCTCTGCAAACACAGGCACTGAGCCATTCCCAGGGAGCCTGGAGCTGTTTTTCCATATCAATGACTCATATTACAGACCCGCCTTTCTGGCACTTTTGATTTGGGTCTTTTAAAAAGATTGTAATGAGCTTTTCTATACAATGCCCGTTTATTTACCTGTGCCTGCATTCTCAAAAGGCTCCCAATTTGGGGTGTCTCCATTATGGGATACCTCCGTCTTGAGGTACCTAGGGCCTGATTTTCAGAGCACTCACAGCTCCCATTGATTTCACCTGGAATATGGGGGCTCAGATTCAGATCAGGCCCCAGGGCTCTCAAGGGGGCACACTAAAGCAGTGAAAATGTAGGCCTTCGCTCTCATTATTATTATAGAGTAACAGATGTTAAGGCAATCGGGCTTTTAGAAGGGATCACTGTGTTCCTCTAGCGGATGTTCTCTGTAACACAGGCAGGCCATACCACCCAGAGATTCCTGCATCAAGCCCTTATTAGATCCTCAGGAACTGATTAAGGCAGGATCCTGAGACTCCAAACCCTGCGTTCCGACGGACCCCGGAAGAAGCAGTGAGTCAGTCAGAGAAGAAGGCAGCGACGCAGTGCAGGGATGACCGCTGCTGTCTGTGGACTGCCTCCCCAGGAATGGAAGAAAACAAGACCCTATCACAGGGGTTTGGGGGAAGGGGTATGTTTAAATCAGACGCCATATAAAATTGGAGTTGTGCTCTTCCAGTTATTCAAAATCACCTTCAGGCCTTTGCAACTAGAGGGCCTGATTCACCCTTGGCCTGCACTGTGTGTAGTCACACCAGTGCGCAATGAGCGTAGAATGCCACCAGATCAGAATGGCCGTGCTCCACGCCCACTTTGCTCTGGGTTAAGTACCTCCTCAAGGTGCCAGGCAATGGAGAGTCAGGCCCAGCATGGCTACCAGCTTTTCCTCACCCTTTGCATTTCTGCCCGGTGCACAGAGAGAAAAAGCAAAAAAAGAGTAAGAATAGGTGGGAATTTCAAAAGCCAGGAAAGAAAGTGCCCAGTTCTGAGCCAGAACTGTTTAACCCTGATAGAAGCAGAGATAATGTGCAACATGGCATCCTTGGCAAGGCGTGTGATCAGCAGACACATGACAAGCTAAAACCTGCTCTGTGTTTTTCCTTAACTTGGATTTGACAGGGCTGTCCATACAGAGGCACAGGGTAAATTCAGATGAAATGAATCAGCTCAGAGACTGGAGAATCTGCCCTCTGCTAATTCTCCCTTCAGACTGACACTGAAGTCAACTTCCAAACTTCTCCCAAGATCTTTTAGATTCCGCACTTTCCCCAGATATTTATAGATCAGCAATGCTGACGGAACTTGCATGCAGCCAGTTCTGTCATGTTCTTGAGGACAGATTCATCTTCTGGCAGGAATATTATTTTGTTAGTAGTAGTAGTATACACGCTATTATTTTGGACTCTTCACTAGCTTTGGGCCCGATCCTGTGAGTTGCTGAGGGCCTTCAACTCCCATTGACCTCACTGGGCTTTGAGAGCTTCCAGCGCTCTGCAGGAATGGACTCGAGCTATATCTATCTAGATGAAGTGTGGCTTGCAGGTTGACATGGGAGGGGAAATAGAGCTCCTTCCAAACGCTTTGTAAATTTTGTATAAAGATTCTGCAAATACAGGCATGTTCTCAGCGGTGGTGCTTTGTGGTATCAGTTTATGTTTTGAATGCATTAACAGTAGCTTGCAAGATCAGGCTTTAGTCTCTAACCCCTTCTGTTGATCCATGTTAAGGAGGGCAGCCACAGAGGCCGTCCCTGTCTGAGCTCTAATCCAATCTGGCAGTGACCTCGCAGTCCCTCCCCCGAGGGAGCAATCCATGCCAAGCCCAGCCTCAGGAGAAACACATGGGTGGTTTACTTTCAATGCTGGGAAGTTCACCCCACCTAAGCCTTTTCTCAGGAAACTTTTTTTTTATTTTAGTACAAATCCTGAGTTTATTATTGTTTCTGAGGAGCTTAGATAACAGAGGGTATTGGGTTTTTTGGAGAATTCTTCAGCTCTGGTAGCATAATAGTAGCATAACAACATAGGTTAACTGTGGAAGAGACACATTTTTGTTGCTGCTGATCTACCCTACCATGTGCAGTCAAGGGGAGACCAGCCTTGGTTTCTGATCTGACTCACACTCTGCAGTCAGTGGGAAGATCTGACGCTCTGCAATATACCTACGATATGGGTAGGTGTGTAGGGCAGGGGAGATGCGACACAGGGAGGGCTGAGGAGGCTCCTGTTGGAGGTGTCAGTGCTGAGCACTGCTGGGCAGCAGGGCCCAGGAAAGTGAGTGTGAAGGGGTGGGACAAGGAGCTGCTCCAGTCCTGTGAAGATGGACTGATCCTTGGAGAAGGGGGGAGAGGTTTAACATGGGACAAACCTGGACCATCAGAGTCTTGATCCTCTACTGTTCCCCTCCCCCACCCCCCAAATACAGTCCACTATCCTGCCCCTGGTTCTGAGCTGCAAGGGAGCAGCTCCAGGAGGGAGCTGGGTAGGGTTCTGAGGACTGTCAGAATGAAAGGAACGGTCAGTATGAAAGGAACGCTCCCTGCATTCAGACTAGACACCCAGAGACGTCTCCTCCCCAGCCTTAGGGTTCTTTCGGACACACTGTCCCATTCTGACTACCTGCCCAGTTAGCTTTGGCTAAATCCAGAGCACTGAGGTGGCTGCCAGCGACTGCGGTCACCTCCCCACCACGGTGGATTATTTTTAGCTATGTGTTTATCTTCTGTAGAATCTCTGAAATGTGAAATATTTAATTTGGAGAACAGGGAGTGTTTGTTTCAGGTTCCTAGCAGGACCCACTCACTCCTCTAGTCACATCGAAGTGCCACACACAAAGGGCCGGCTCCAGCATTTCTGCTGCCCCAAGCAATAAATAAATAAATAAATAAATAAGCCACGATCAGCGGTGGCAGTCCAGCGGCAGGTCCTTCGCTCCTAGAGGGAGTGAGGGATCTGCCGCCCCCGAATTGCCGCAGGTGCTGCCCCTCTTCCTGGGCCGCCCCAAGCACCGGCTTGTTAAGCTAGTGGCTGGAGCTGGCCCTGCACACATACAGGCTGGATTCAATCTCACACTCACCTAGGTGTGTTCTCACACAAGCAATAGGCCAAGATCTTCCAAAAACAACTAACAATTGTGAGTGCCTCAGTCTTCAGGTGTCCAGTTATAGACTCCTCACCAGGGCCTGATTTTCATAGGCTGAAGGTGCGGCACTTTCTGAAAATCTGGACCCTTTAAGGCAGCTCAAGTTGGGTGCCTCACAATTAAGGCACACCAAATTACTAGCTCCTTAAACAGGTTGGCCAGTCTTCCCCTCATTTGAAAGCAGGAGCCAGGGCCGGCTCCAGGCACCAGCTGAGCAAGCTGGTGCTTGGGGCGGCAGATTGTTGGAGGCGGCATTCTGCCCAATCCTACGGCGGCACGGCCCCCTTTTTTTTTTTGTTCCGCTCTGGCTGCCCTGTAGGGGGCGGCGGCGCAGAGAACCAGAGCGCCCTGCAGGGCAGTCCTCTTCCTTCCCTCCCCGCCAACCAGAGCAGAGCCGTGCTGTAACTCTGGCCACCCCCTTCTCTCTCTCTCTCTCCCACCCGCTCTCTCCGCCTCCCCCCACCCGGTCCCCCTGCACCTGCCGTGCCACAGGTTTTTTGTTTTTTTTTTTGCTTGGGGCGGCCAAAAAGCCAGAGCCGGCCCTGGCGGGAGCCATAAACATCAGTTTAAAAAAACAAATCCATCCAAAATGAGCACCAACACCCCCAGATTTGCTCATGAGAAACAAATGAAATTTGGGGGGCACATTTCGGAAAACGGTTTTTGAAAAACTTGACCCTAATGTTGCAGAGAGGATTAACAAACAACAAGGTTGAAGCACATTTGCTTCTTTGCCCAAAGGCCAACACCTGAGTGCCGGGTGCTGGTCTCCCTTGCAACAGTTGACTTCCCTTCCAACTAAAACAAGACAGACCTTTCTTGAGTGTGAACCATTTTCTTCTTCATTTGTTTTTGTTTAGACAGATGGATTTTTTGGTGGTGGGTGACAGAGCCCTTCACTTCTCGTTCACATGTTCAAATCCAGCTTAGGTTGGTAGTGGCGAAAATTCATTGCCATCAAATGGCTGTTAGGCAGCATATGTGAAATAAACCAGTGATCTCAAATCAATACCTAGTGCAGGGGTAGGCAACTTTTCAGAAGTGCTGTGCCGAGTTTTTATTTATTCACTTTAATTTAAGGTTTCGTGTGCCGGTAATACATGTTAACGTTTTTTAGAAGGTCTCTCTTTATAAGTCTATATTATATAACTAAACTATTGTTGTATGTAAAGTAAACACGGTTTTCAAAATGTTTAAGAAGCTTCCTTTAAAATTAAATTAAAATGCTGATCTTACGCCGCCAGCCTGCTCAGCCCGCTTCCAGCCTGGGGTTCTGTTCACCTAGGCCTGCAGCGGGCTGAGCGGGGCGACTCGAGGTCAGGGCAGAGGGCTGGGGTGTGTGTGGAGGTGCAGGGCAGAAGGCTGGGTGTTGGGGGCGACTCGAGGTCAGGGCAGAGGGCTGGGGTGTGTGTGGAGGTGCAGGGCAGAAGGCTGGGTGTTGGGG
>NC_048301.1:112190303-112248992 GCF_013100865.1 Trachemys scripta elegans
GCCGCAGGACCAAGCTTCTGCCTCCTGCCCCCACAGGGGAGAGCGGTGGGCGGGGGGGCTGAGTGGGGCAGGGAGCCAGGACCCCCCAACACCCACCGCTCTCCCCTGCGGAGGCAGGAGGCAGAAGCTTGGTCCTGCGGCAGCCAAGCTTCCCTCCTCCCCTGCTTCTTCCCCCAGTGTGACGCTTTCCGGCCCCTCCGCCCCTCCTCCTCCTCCTCTCAGTGGGCAGGCAGCGTGCCACTCAGAATCGGCTCGCGTGCCGTCTTTGGCACGTGTGTCGTAGGTTGCCGACCTCTGACCTAGTGTATTAGTGTCAACATCACAGAAACCACACTGCAGTTGGCACTAACAGGCACCCTCGTTGGCAAACCCAGCAGAGCCATGATGGGGAAACAATGGAAGATGGTTCTATCATGAAGGCATTAGATGGAGGCTCAGGAGAGTTGGGTTCAATTCCTGGCTCTGCAACAAATTCCCTATGTGACTTGGCAAGTCACTCAATGCCTCACCCCACACCTGTAAAACAAGGCTAATACTTCCCCCCCCGGAGTGCTGTGAAGATGAACCCATTAATGTTTTCCAGGAGCCCAATAACAGGGTCGGGGGGGACATAACAGGCCATGGAAGACGGGACGACACTCTCGCTTCTGGAGGTGAACAGCTCAGGCTGGTAGATGTGTGCTGGCAGAGCAGCGTAGAGCAGCTTGTATAGCTGCTGGCAGACGTAGGCACCAATTAGGCACCTTTCCCCAGCGCTACATATGCTTCCAAAACTGTCCAACAGCATGAACAGATGGAGCTTTGTTATCCTGGGCACTTTAAGAGATAACATCATGTGATCAACAGCTAATGTTTCTAACTGGAGCCTGGTGTTATTTGCTCAGGCTTTCCCTAATCTAGCATTCTTGTGTGACCCTTTCTATCGGCACTGACCACAAGTGTGGTCACCAAAGGCAGAGTAAGCTCAGACCTGCCCCCTGCGCGGGCCCCCAAAGGCAGCGTTTCTATCACAAACATCTCATCATTGCCAACACCTTTCCACTAATAACATTTGGTCCTTGTGCGGGGTCTCCTCTGTCAGAGGATCAGGAAGTATTTCCTATGCGTTCATTAATTATGCCTGACAGCATCCATGGGAGGTGCCAGCCCTGCTCTCACTGCCCAGACCTCTCTCCTGCCTGTGTCCGTTGTCCCCTTCACTCACTTTGAAGGAAGAGAGGGAGGGAACCTGGCATTGACAGTAACATGAGAGCTGGCCCATGTCATGCCCGGCTCCCTTTGCTCCTGCTGACACCCACAGGTTCCATTGCAGCTGGAGTGATCACATGGCAGTGGCTAACGTGCTAAAGCTCCTTCCCGACTAGGATTCTGTTCAGATTTCCGTTACATTTCAGTCCCACTGTTTGGTGAGACTTTAGAAAATGCATCATCTCTTAGGGACAATTCAACATTTCCTGGGCCAGAAAATAAGCAAAGAAGTGCATCAGACAGCTGACTTAATTAACCCCTTTCTGTGCTTGCTCCAGTTAACCCAGCCCATGCTGAATATGATATGCCAGCTCCACCTAGGAAAACATGATCCGCCCCTGGGGGCTGATCCATAAAATAGGTGTCATCATGCCAGTCACACAGACAGACGTTTCAGTTGCAAGGCTGATGAAGACAAGGACATGGTCTGTTGGCAGCGAAAGGGTTAAACTCCAATGTGAAGCTCTCAGCATTACTCGTTAGCTAGCTCACATTTTGGAGTTAGGAGTTTTGCTTCAGTCCTAGCGGCAATCAACCCCTTACATTACAGCAGTGTGGACTAGTGGATAGGGCACTGAACTGGGACCCAGGAGACTTCAGTTCTGCTGCTGACCTGCTGGGTGATCTGGGACAAGTCACTTCACCCCTCTGCCTTGTCTATTTAGGTTGTAAGCTCTTTGGGGCAGAGACTGTGTGTGTGTGTACAGAGATTAGCCCAAAGGGACCCTAATCTCTGTGGGTGCCTCTGAACACAACTGTAATCCAAATAACAAATAGGAATTAAGCTATGTATTCAAATGTTGCAGCTTTGGCCGATCTACAGCAGATCTGTAGGTTTTGTAGCTATTTTTAATCAACAGATTCACTTCCTACCAACCCTTTTCTATTGTAGGACTATACAGGAAGTGGCATTAGCATGTTTGGTTGGAGTGGCTTCATCTCATGCCCCAATAACATGACTACATATTCAGTTCAATTTCATTTGACTGTTTGCTCTGCTTATGATGAGCCTTTTTTTAGGGAGGCCATCCCATCGGAGCTATATAGGGATATTCCTATTTAGAGAGATACTACCCTAGATAGCAATACTATGCCAGGCAGTATGGCCTCCAGTGGCTAGAGCATTCAGGAAACCTGCATTCTGTTCCCAGCTCTGTCACTGGCCTGTGTGTGACCCTGAACAAATCACTTTCCGTGCCTCTGTTTCCCCATCTGTCAAATGGGGGTGGATGATACTGACTAGCACCATGCGGAGGACAGAACTCCATTTTATGAAGGCTTTTGAGATTTTGAAATTTGGCTTCCTTGCAAATCACAATGAAAAACCAAAAATTTCAAAATTTTCCAGGAAAGAAAATTCCAAACAAAATGTATTATGGGTCGATCAAAGTCTTTCATTTTGAAAAGACTGAAATGTGTTGTTTAAGTTTTAACATTTTTTATTGAGTATTAGAACACAAAATTTCAAAATAGAAAGTAATTTCAAAATGAAAAATCATTTCATTCCAAAAACGTTGAAACGGGGCATTTCAACATTGTCAGAACTTTTTATTCCAGTTTTCTTCAGAAAGGAAATTCCAGCAAAATCAACCCTATTTCATGAAGCATTTCGATTGAGCTGGAACTGAATATTTTGATGGAATATGCTTCTGTAGAAGCTTCTCCGTCCGGCTCTAACATGTACCCCCTTTACAAAGCACTTTGAGATGAAAAGCACTATATAAGAACGAGGTGTTTATTACTATTCCTATACACTACACCAGCATTGCTCAGCCTTTCCAGGTTGGCAAGCCTTTATTCAAAGTCAAAAATTTTCATGACCCTCTCACATTTATTATAAAAGTAAGAGTAAAAAAGTACCAATATTCAATGCCTCACAACCCCCGTGACTGCCTTTTGTGACCCCCCTTAGCATTCACAATCCATGGGCTTTGAAAAACACTGCCCTACACCATCAGATAAATTAACCTGGAATAGTTCACCAAAACAGAATAATAGAATCACAGAAATGTAGGGCTGGAAGGGACCTCTTGAAGTCATCTAATCCATCGGTTCTCAAATGGTGGGTTGGGACCCCAAAGTGGATCACGACCCCGTTTTAATGGGGTCGTCAGAGCTGGCATTAGAATTGCTGGATCCTAGGACCCAAGCCCAAGCCCACCCCCACAGCCTGGGTCCAAAGCCTGAAGGCTTCAGCCTTGGGTGGCGGGGCTCAGGTTACAGGCCCCCAACCTGGGGCTGAAGCCCTTGGGATTTGGTCCCCCCTCCTGGGATCGTGTAGTAATTTTTGTTGTCAGAAGTGGGTCGCAGTGCAATGAAACTAATCCATCACCCGGTCCTGAGTCAGGATTCAGTATACCTAGACCATCTATGACAGGTGTTTGTTTAACCTGTCCTTAAAAACCTCCCAAGACAGTAATTGTGCAGCCTCTGTAGGAACCAATTCCAGTGCTTAACTATCTGTATAGTTAGAACCTTTTTCCTAACATCTAACCTCCACTGCTGCAAACTAAGCCAGGAGACACAGAGAACAATTGATCTCTCTCCTCTGTATGACAAGCTTTTACATATTTGAAGTTATGTCTCCCTCAGTCTTCTTTTCTCAAGACTAAACATGCTCAGTTCTTTCAACCTTTCCTGACAGTCATGTTTTCTAAATCTTCTATCATTTTTGTTCTCCTCTGGACTCTCTCCAGTTTGTTCACATCTTTCTAAAAGCATGGTGCCCAAAACTGGACACTGTACTCCAGCTGAGACCTCACCAGTGCTGAGCAGAGCGGGATACCTCCCGTGTCTTATATACAGGGCGGCTCCAGGCACCAGCGCAGCAAGCGTGTGCCTGGGGCGGCAAGCCGCGGGGGTGGGGGCGGTAAGCCGCAGGGGTGGGGGCGGTCTGCCGGTCGCTGTGAGGGTGGCAGTCAGCGGCGTGCCTGCGGGAGGTCCACCGGTCCTGCAGTTTCGGTGACAATTCAGCAGCGGGTACGCCGAAGCCGCAAGACCAGTAGATCACCTGCAGAAACGCCACCGAATCCACGTGACCGCGGACCACCCGCAGGCACACCACCGAAGGCCGCCTGACTGCCGTGCTTGAGGCGGCAAAAAACATAGAGCCGCCCCTGCTTACATATGACACTCCCACTAATACATCCCAGAATGATAGTTGCCTTTTAAGCAACAGCATCACACTGTCGACTCAGTGATCCACTCTAACTGCCAGATCCTGCAGTACTGGTGCCTAGCCACTTATTCTCTATTTTTTATTTGTGCATTTGATTTTTTCTAAGTGTAGTACTTTGCACTTGTCTTTATTGAATTTCATCTTGTTGATGTCTGACCAATTCTCCAGTATAACACAATTATTTTGAATTACAATCCTGTCCTTCAAAGTGCTTGCAAACCCTTCCAGCTTGGTGGCATCTGCAAATTTTATAATCATACTCTCCCCAGCCCCATCTTTCAAATTATTAACGAAAATATTGAATAGTACTGGTCCCAAGACAGACCCCTGTGGGACACCACGAGATGTATCCCCCAGTTTGACAGCAAACCATTGATAACTACTTTTTGAGTGCAGTTTTGCAACCAGTTGTGCACCCACTTAATAGTAATTTCATCTAAACCTCATTTCCCTAGTTTGCTTAAAGAATATCATGTGTCAAAAGCCTTACTGAAGTCCAGATGTATCACATCTACTGCTACTTTAAATATTGATTTAAACAAAGGCAAATTTCCTACTGTGGGGGATGAGAAACGGAAGGTCTGGGGAGGAAACAACAGAAGCAAATAGTGGCAGAGACAAAGCAATCCTGATACACAATGTTCTAATAATATATTACTAAATTTGCCTCTTGTTTCTTTTTAAAATGCACACACCTAGCGCCCCATGAAATATGTAGCAAACAACCGCGCCCATCAGGAAGATAAAGAGAGATTTCAGGAATTCTTTCATCAGGAAAGCATGAGTAAGAAACAGTGAAAGCAAGCAAAACCCAGAGTGAGCGCTGGAGGCTGCACCAGTACTGGAGGCTTTGGAGATGCCCCCCAGAGAGGAAAGAACCCAAAAGGAAGGGGGGGGGGGTTGATCACAGGCCTCAGTGCTCACACATTTTCTTTGGTCCATGTCTATATTCAAAGTTGAAACAGTTTAACTGTAAATCTATTTAAAACCCGCTTAAACTCATTTTATCGCAATTTAGTTTAATAATAGTAATACCACTCCCTAACTCTTGTATAGTGCTTTTCAGCTACAGATCTGTCAATAAGGAATTGAGTTTAATTGATATAAGCCAGGTTTAAAATCAAATTCAGAGTGTTCACAAAAGAAGATTTTGCACAGATTTAACTAACTCAGTTAGACATCACACCCTCAGTTACATATAGACAAGACCTATTGGTGAGAAGTATTAGCGGCATAATCACATGAGACTTCATCATAATGAAATAGTTCGGGGGTGGGAAATCAGGCAAGGGTTAAATACTACTAACAAATAATAGTAATAATGCTGCATTAAATGAAAGGGATGGAAGTACTGAAACCCGTGGGCTCTTTTCATGTTTCCTGTTTTGTGTTTTCTTTTAGACTGTAAGCTCATTGGGCGGAGGGCTCTCACTCAATTTACCTAGCATTGGTACCACAATATAAATAATTATAATAATAGATTCCAAGGCCAGAATGGACCACTATGATCATCTAGTTTGCCCTCCTGTGTAACACAAGCCTTCCCCAAAATGATTCCTAGAGTGTATCTTAATTTAACAATTGTCAGTGATGGAGAAACCACCATGACCCTTGATAAATTGTTCCAATGGTTAATTACTCTCACTGTTAAACATTTACATTGTATATCTAGTCTGAATTTGTTTAGCTTCAACTTCTAGCCATTGGATCGCCTCTGTCTGCTAGATTGAAGCTCCCATGATTAAATATTTGTTCCCCATATAGGTATTTATAGACTGTAATCAAGCCACCCCTTCATCTTCTTTGTTAATCTAAATAGATTGAACTCCTTGAGTCTATTACTGTAAGGCATGCTTTTTAATCCTCTAACCATTCTTGTGGCTCTTTTCTGAACTGTCTCCGATTTATCAACATCCTTCTTGATTTGTGGGCACCAGAGCTGGAGATAGTCAGCTCTCACACCAGTGTCAAATACAGAGGGAAAATAACCTCTCTGCTCCTACTCGAGATTCCCGTTTATGCATTTTAGGATCGCATTAGCATTTTTGGCCCCAGGTATACTTTGGGAGCTCATGCTTAGTTGATCATGCTCCCCATATAGATACAGGGAATCATTCAACCACTAGTGAAGCCACTTCCGGGGTGGAATGTGACTCTATGATCTGTATTAATTAACCTAATATAACACCAGCCCTCCCGTCCATCTGCAGGGACTGACCCTTGGACCTTAGATCTAAAAAGCAGGAGCCCCTACTGCTTGATTTACAGGAGCTTGTGCAGTTTGAGCAGTGGTAGCACTCTCATTAGCCACTAGAGGGAGACAAAGCACCACTCCATATTAGTGTGGGTTACACCCACAAATACCTGAGCGTGGCCAGGCACCTGGTACGCTGTGACTGCTGCTTAGTACACTAGTCATTAATCTCACTATCACATCATGCTCCCCATGTCTGCTTGTTGAATCCACCTGTTGCCTCTCATCACACAGTTAGACTGTAACCTCTTTCAGGCAGAGATTAGTGTGTGTGTGTGTGTACAGTACCTAGCACAATGGGGTCCTGATTCCTGATGGGCAGCCTTCCACCCACTTCAGTGAGTTCTGGATCAGGGCCTTAGCATGTGCCACTCATTCTACTGTAACTGCACTCTTTTACTGAAGTGGCTGTCACAGCCTGACCTTTAAGAAAGTCATTGGCATCTTTCTACTCTAGATAAATGCGGGGAATTTACGTGTGACACTCCCATCGAAATGCCAGCAATGCCATGCATGTGAATCCCACACTTGGCCAGATGAGACTTTATGAAGCCTTCATGTGAACATGGAACTTACAGCAAATTAGGGTTGCCAATTTTGGTTGGACATATTCCTGGAGGTTTCATCACACGACATAATCTTTAATGAAAGATGAATCTTTAATTGCTGGAGACTCCAGGCCAATCCTGGAGAACTGGCAACCTGAACAGCAAGTTTTAATAGGTGGCAGGTGGCTCTGACTTCCTTTGAGGCTCTTGCTAGACCATTATGCAGGATAAATTCTTTGGCTGTTCTCCTGGGTGCAATGGTGTATTCCCCTGATGTTCCACGGTTATCAATCATGAGTTAAAAATCATTTCATTTTATGGCTTGTCCAGATTCAGTAGAACTCCACGCAGCTTCTCTATGGGAACTTGTATAAAGCTCTGCCATCCCTCCACAATAATGGATTTTCTGATGGGGCGACATGCAGGGGCTGCTACCTCAGAAACCAACAGGAGGAGAAAGGGAGGTAGATCTCACAGCTTTACGCTTTCTGACAGAATTTATGAAACAACACAAGTGGTACAGTTTTCAAGGTGACCCCTCTGTCAGTCACCTCCCGCATTAGAGCTTTCTGTTCTAGGATCCTGGGGGTAAACTGCCAACTCCCTGGGCCAAATCCTGCTCTCATTTACGCCCACGCAACACTCTGGACTTCAGAGAGGTTGCATTAAGTTGCGACCATGGTGCAGTGGTTTCAGGGGAGGTATGAACCGCACATAAAACAGCCCTAAAGTGAACAGAGCACAACTGGGGTTTATAGAGCACAGCCCATTCTCCAGCAATCCTAAAGCCCTGCACAAAGAGATCCATCAGATATCAGCAGTGTGGGGATTGTAAAGAGAAAGCAGCCGCCCTTGTGAGCTCAGCAGCAATTCACACATACACAGCCTCAGGCACTGGAACTGGCTTTAAAAGGCTTTACCTTCTACCTGGGCAGAGATGAACAGAGGGAACCGTGGGTTAATCTGTCATCTAAATGACGCACCTCTAACACTGCAGCAGCCTTTAATGATACCGCGCTGTTGTTTTATGACATTATAACATAGAACAAACTGAAAGCATTAGGTTAGGAATGGGCCTACAACCTGCTGTGGAACTTGAATCCAGGACTTTTGTCTGTGTGTGTGCACACATTAGGTGTTCTATATAGGGAAATATAGCAATCCAAAGAGATGGGGGGGGGAGAGAAAGAGGTTATGGAAGCACATTAGTGTGTGCAGATAATAGTATTTAGATGCACCTATTGACTGTGGACACAGAATCAGAGGCTGGAGCCCCAGATGCTGAACGAAGTCTGATTGTGAAGTGTGGTGCACACTCAGGCAAATATTTCATCAGGTCAAACAAGTGGAATGCGGAATGTGCTAACTGCAACTCCTTTGTTTCTGTTACAGTTTAATGTCTTGACAGCAACATGAGTCTCAAAGGATCTACCAGCAGCCAGCCTGGCTCTGCAAAGTAAGAACCTGAATGACAAAGTTTGACTGAATGGCTCATCCCCAAGAACTGCAATAGATTACTACCTGCCACCACAAACACATTTCCTTCCACTCCTGGTTCTCTGGGGAATAGCTGTTTGGTCACAGACAAGGCTGAGCCCAGCTTGCCTTAAAGGGCAAGCCAGCCTGTGACAAAGCCCTACAGACTAGAAGGGACCAGTGGATGCTGGGAGAACAAAGAAAGAAAAATGGGTGATGGTCAGTGGTGGAAGATCCATACATCTGTTGTCTTAGGCAGGGGGTCCTCTGCCCTTTCTAGGTCTGACCTGTCTGAAGGGAAAGCCAGTGGGTTACTCTTTGTAGTGAGCGAAACCTCAAACAGGAGTAGGTCAGATCCCCTCCCCTCACAAAAATTAGATCTCTCCAACAACAGACTGTGCAAACATGATGGCATTCGAGCTTCCTGCAAGGCTTCCCAGCTTGTTGCAATCAGAGGTGTCACTGGAGAATTGGTGTCAGTGACTGATACTCCTCCAGCTCACCAGGCAGGGTCTTGATAACTACCTCACTTACACACTAACGCAAGCTGATGTGAAAAGCCCATTGCCGTTTGCCATTAAGCTGGTTTGAAAAGCCCATTGCCGTTTGCCATTCAAGCACTAGACCAGATCAATTGGTTACCATCTGTATTGCTCAAATGAATCACATAATGAATCCAGTAAAAAAAAAAAAACACAACAAAATTTTTTTTGAGATTTATTGTTTATTTGCTCCTTTTCTTTCCTTTTGCAGCAGCAGCTTGGGCAAAGCAGATGGTGCTTCGAGAATGAGTGCAAAAGATTTATACGGTAAGTCATACACTAGGCTGCTGCTGCTATTTGCCTGAGTAAAGATTGCCAGGTTCAAACTGGGAGCAGGGAAAGCTGAAGGCATCTTCATTGCATGGCTTCCTGTTTGTATCTCATGGTGGGACACTGTGGGGTGGTTGTGAGATGAACTGACATGGACACGTCACAATTCACCTTTAAGGGGCTTCTCATTTTCCAATGAAGCATCCAGTAGAAGAAGCTACTGCAGACAGGATGCCAGACTAGACAAGCCATGGGTCTGTTTCAATACTGTTTCCTATACTTCTCCCTGCTGAGGTGCTATGTGGCAGGAAACAGGCAGACGACATCTGTTTTCCTATATACCATGTTTACAGCAGGTTTTCATGACATGGTGGCAGAAAGGCACATGTCCTCTCTGCACTAGCGGTCATGCCATTGCAACCACTTAGTGCAGCCACTCTGATAGGGGCTGCCACTCCCGTATTAATTTTGCTAGTGTTACAAGCCTGTGCAAAGCAGATACACTTCCACATTATCCCTAAAGTTCTCTGGTTGATTTAGCCAGACAACCAGGTTCTCAATAGTGCGAAGCTAAAAAAGACTGTTGTGAGCAGGTTAATGATTATACTCGTTAATTACTCAGTACACCATGAAAAGTCAATACCCTCTGAAGCTTTCAAAGAAGAGAGAGTTTACAAGGGATCATTTTCTAGAGGACAAGAAGAGCTTCAGAGGAACATGCCAGGCGGTGTAAATTGACATAGCCACGTTGAAGTCAATGGACCTACATATAAAAGCATTGTATCAGAGCTAGGTATTAATAATCATCAACATTACTGATGGATCTCCGCTGATTTACACTAGCCAAGGATCTGGTCCACACTATGTAGTGATGGCCTGAACAAGCAAGGGAAGGGGGTGAGAAGAGAAATCTTCTCCTCCACCCAGTTCAGCTAGGAAGATAAAAGCTCCTTAGTTTGGGGTACTCTAGCTGTGGTCTGGAAAGCCTTCTGTGTGTAGAATTCTAATTGACTTCATTAGCAGGATCCGGGCACAGGTATGTAACGTTAGTTTTGTGAGTGCAATGTGATGGGTGCAGATATAAAAGCCAGAATAGAACAGAACAGGGCTTTTCTGATTTTGCTTTCCAGCTGCAAAATTACTAAACAACCTTGTGGAATTCTGGCAATTCTTCTGTTCTGGGTTTTTGTAGACTATCAAAGCATTCCAGCAGCAATTCAATGAGTTGCTCAGACTTGATTAGAAACTTGCCTTTGCCTACTGGTTGACTGAGATATTTTCACTGTAAGGTGATCGTGGTCACAGGTGGGGTGCCTGGGATATTTGTCGCTCTAGAGCAGGGGTCGGCAACCTTTCAGAAGTGGTGTGCCGAGTCTTCATTTATTCACTCTAATTTATGCCAGTAATACATTTTAACGTTTTTAGAAGTCTGTAAGTCTATAACATATAACTAAACTATTGTTGTATGTAAAGTAAATAAGGTTTTTAAAATGTTTAAAAAGCTTCATTTAAAATTAAATTAAAATGCAGAGCCCCCCGGACCGGTGGCCAGGACCCGGGCAGTGTGAGTGCCACTGAAAATCAGCTCGCATGCTGCCTTCGGCACGCGTGCCATCGGTTGCCTACCCCTGCTCTAGAGTTGCAGACTGGTTGCCTGGAGATTTGTCACTGTAAAGTGACCTCAGCCTGGGATAGTGTCACTGTGAGTGACCTCCTTGGCTGAAGGGCTGAGTACTTAGCTTAGCGAATAAAGTGTTGAACAAAGTAATCATTAATCATTTAGATTAGCTGCAAGGGACCAATACACAGAAGTAAAGGGAGGAGATAAATTTAGTGCTATTTGCACCACTCACTGACTATTTGTGGCCTAATTTCTGTCTGTGGAGAAAGTGCGTGGGTTATTCTACTGGTCACTTTTCTGGTAATTAAATAACATGTGCTTGACTGGGAAAAAGAAGTGCTAATGCATTGGACTAGTTGGACCTTATTCTCATTTGCACTAAGACCCCTTTACACAGTGTAAGGGGGCCATAGTGCCCCCCGTTATGTTTTGTAACTCCTATGTTATTCTATTTTTAACTGTATGTTGAAGGTACCTAGAGCTTGGCTAGTGGAGGGCAGTTTTTGGTGGTGCAAAGATTTCAGTCTAAAAGCCTCCTACAGTAAATACCTTGATCTTATTTTAGTCTCCTCTGAATATTGGTCAAAATAAAAATTAAAATGAAAGTTGAAAATAACGTATTTTAAACATTTCATGTACTAAGGCCACTTTCCTTAAGACAGATATCCATCAACCATGTGACTGCATCACACAACTGAGACTTGTCATTAGCTAATCAACATGCGGGTGTTAAAATACTGGCTTTGTGCCCCTCCATAGGGACACTGGCAGCTCTAAAATAGCTTTACTGCCCGCAACTGGAAATGGAAAATAAGTAGTCAATGGTTTGGCAAACACTCCCAAAGCATCCATACTCTCTGTAAAACAAATTTGTTCTCAAAAACAAAAGTCAATCACAACACTTAGGTGAAACGTGCCTTGCTTTTTTGTGAAGCTGCCCCAAAAGCAATTCTTGTTAAAAATTCACCGACACTGAGAGGTTAAATGACAAGTACTGGCATCCCACAGCAGGTCTGTGGCAGAGCTGGGAAAAGGATCCAGGGCTCCGCCCTCCCAGCCCCATGCTAGACTACACTGCTTGTATATGAATGAGGTATGCCTTCTGTGTGCTTACTTTTCTGCCAAAAAACCCTCAGTGGTTAGACACCTATCTGTCTCTCCTGCTTTATTGATCTGTATAGGCAACACTTTATAAATGTCATTTAGGATGTCAGAGGCGCTGTACCCAAGTAAATAGAGCACTGAACTCAGATTTGGGAGACCTAGATGTTATTCGTGGCTTGGCCAGTAGCCTGCTAGATCATCTTGGGCAAATCACATTACTGCTCCGTGCCTCGGTTTCCCTGCCCATGAAATGGGGATGATGACACCGACCTTCTTTGTAAATCACTGTTTAATAGTAGATCTCAAAACACTTTACAAAGGAGGCGTTGCATTAACCGTCTTTCTTTTTGCATTTAGTTACCCTCAATCTGATGGGGATTTAAATAGGCTGATTCTAACAGCACTAAGAGGAATTTCTTCCACACATCCATCCTCATACCCTATTCACTGATGAAATAACAATAATAATAATGCAAAAACGAAACAAACAAACAAAATCCCGAGGTTAATGCAACATTAAATATTAGAACATAAGAACATAAACACGGCCATACTGGGTCAGACCAAAGGCCCATCTAGCCCAGTATCCTGTCTTCCAACAGTGGCCAGTGGCCGGTGCTTCAGAGGGAATGAACAGAACAGCTAATCATCAAGTGATCCATTCCTGTCGCCCATTCCCAGCTTCTGTTGCAAAATCAAACACTCAAAAGTCAGGAAATTCTGAAAGTTACATTTTCTCCTGCAATGTAAAGTTGGCCATCTGCTCATCCTGTCTGCCTAGTATGAATTCCTACACGTAAGTTTACATTTAACAGGAAGGATTAGGATTAGGATGTCGGTTTTATAGGGACAGTCTTGATTTTGGGGTCTTTTTCTTATATAGGCTCCTATTCCCCCCCACCCCGTCCCAATTTTTCACACTTGCTGTCTGGTCACCCTAGGAAGGATAGGAAAAGAGAATACCATGGGCAGAATCACTGGTACAATCCAGCTGCTTTGCATCACCAGGCATCCAGAGTATACTAGCAAACCTGGCCCTGTGTATGTGCCTTGTGTGTGAACAGTATATGGTCAGCATCTCCTTCAGAGTCAACTAGCATAGCTGTGCCATGATCAAATAAAGAGTAAAACACAGTCTCTCCTTTGCTCAGCCCCAAGTTCTGGAAGGGTCTCTGGCCGCATTTATAGAAAGCACCTTGGCTAGCCAGACAGCAGGTAGAAGGACAATAGCTATCATGTTGCTGCCTTATTCAACGCACAGGGCAGCCAGCTGAATAAATGTTAATGCGCACCATGAATAAATAAAGCTGCTTCTCTGCTTACTGGCTTCTGTTCTGAACCTAGATGAAAGGACATTGAGGGAAATCCATTGTATTCTTGGCAATCCCGAGAGAAAGGCTGGGAAGGAAGTACTTTAAAATAATGAGTAGTTTACACAACAGGCTTATTGCTGTCTTGGTGGTTGCATTAGCTGGCAGCCTCCTACTGATATAAATTGTTTTCAAGGCTTAATAAATAATACTGTATCCATTCAAGGGTTATCCACTGAACCCAGGGGAAAAAGGGACTGATCCTAAGATAACTGAAACTAAGGGGGAAGTGTCTCTCTATTGACTTCAGTGGGCTTTGAATCAGGCCGTAAGAGAATATTCTAGTCTATATAAGTACTTATACTGTGATCATCTGAGCACCTTCCAGTAGTACATTAAGCAGCATGACTCACATCAGTCACCCCTTCCCGATCGTCTGTACGCCATACTGATCTACTTGTGCCTAGAGAAGAACTAAGACTAATGCCTATAAAATGGAAGGGGCATTTCACAGCCTGTAACTGTGCCCATAGCAAGACATTTCTGTGCTGTCTTATCATGGAGCCCAAGCTTTGAGAGTGCTGAGCACTTTGCCTGCTGCAGATTAACCAGCTGATGAAACAGTTAACTTGAGGAGTGACAGCCTGGCAGCCACGATCACTTGATACCAAAAGCAGTTTGTAACTGAAGAAAGGTTTCTGGGCTGTAACAGAACACTGGGCGCAACGGGCCCAGTCATTCCCACCTGCCTGGCTTAGGCAAATGACACCATCTGCCTGGAGGTGCTTTGCTTCAGGCAGGGGTTCTCAACCTTTTTCTTTCTGAGCCCCCCCCCCCAACATGCTATAAAGCTCCATTGCCCACCTGTGCCACAACAACTGGTTTTCTGCAAATAAAACCCAGGGCTGGCAGTAGGAGGTAGCTGACCCTGCCAGCAGGTAGGGGATCTTGGGGGACAACTACTGCACTGGTGGGGTGTAAAATAAACTTTATTAAGAAAATGCGAAAACAGGGAAAATTCAATAGTGAGGGGTATGGGGTTTGTTAAGGTAGACAATTGGGGAGGGGTTTCTTTTAGTAAATAGGATAGGGGGTTTCAATAGTGGGGTATAATACAGTGGGGTACAATACAGTTGGTAACCAATTAACACTGAAGTATAAATGTAACAGGTAGCTAACAATTTCTATGTAAAGAGTGTGTCACATAACCAACTAACAGTATGGGTAAAATGTGTTAACTAACCAACTTTAGGTAAAAAATGTGTCACAGTGGTGTAAATGTAAAATGTGAGGTGTGTTAGAGAGAAAAGGGGTAACCAATGGGGTTTTTTGCTAGACTTCAGTAATACAATTGAGGTTTGGCAGCAGTAGGAGCAGGGAGAGCAGGTGAGGGAAGGGATTAAGAGAGAGAGAGACACAGAGAGCAGACAGGCTGCAAGTTTAAACAGCAGAGAGACAATTATACAGAACACAGCAAAAGCTTATCTATGATTTAACTTAACCAAGACTACACAAATTAGCAAGTAACAAAACACAATGTAACAATTCTTTAAGCCTGACTTACAGAGTACAATGCAAGCAATTTTCTAAACCTAACTTAAACACAACTATGCAAAATGAAATTACAATTTATCTAGACTAAAGGCTAAACCTAACCTAATGGGTGTACCTTAAACTAGGGGTAGTTCCAGAGGGCAGAGTGGTGTGTGCACAGGATACAGCTCCAGGGGTGGGGGGGCATTAACTAGTGATGGCTGCAAGCAGGCTTATTTCTAGCAGCAAAGGCGCTGCGGAGCTAGAAGTAGATTACAGATACAGACCAAGGAGTTAGCTTGGGTCTGCCTGAGAAAGCCAACAGCTAGAACAAGGGGAGTGTGCAAGAGGTTTTTCCTTACCAATCCCCAAAGCAGCAGCAGGAACAGCAGTTTCAGCATCAGAGGACGCAGAGAGGGCTCGATTCGCTTACAATAATCAGGAGATCTCCAGGCACAAATTCGTTGTTCGTGGGAGGGGAGTTTAAAACGGGGGTACGCTCAAAAACAAATGAGAGCGGGGAGAGGGCCCCCCAAAGACCCCTAGCGGATCAGACCAGGTGTCAAAGCAAGGACCTTCTCCGGGGGTCTGATCAGAAAATGTCTGGTTTTAAGGGCAAATTCAGGCAGTTTCCCGCCAGTAACTTTGATTGGTTCCCCTTAATCCAGGGGAGGAGAGAAGGCGGGGAAAACTCCGGGTAGGCACAGGACATGTCTGGGCAAGTTCTGAGTCACAGGTATGACTCATATGCTCAGCTATGTGGCCACTTTAGGTCTTGCATACCTGGGCAGAGCCCCCTACACCGAGCCGGGTCCGAACAAAGAAGCTAGACAAAGGAGCGAAAAGCCCCCCCCCCCCTCTGAGCAGAGCAATGGCCCCAGTCAGTCTGCACAAGCCATTTCCATGAGCAGGGCCAGGCTGTGACTTTGGTCAGTTCCATGGCCGGGGAGGGGGGGGGGGGGGCGGGGCACTCAGCACAAACAGAAAGGAAGGGGAAAAAGGAATCCAACAGGGGGACAGCTGTAACAGACAGTAGCAAACAGGGCAACTGCCTGCCCCCCACACACACACAGGGGCCCCCTTGCAGCTAAGTTGCTCAGGCTTTGGCTTCAGCCCCAAGTGGCAGGGCTCAAGGACCCAGGCTTCAGCCCCATGCAGTGGGGCTCCGGCTTTCTGCCCTGGGCCCCAGCGAGTCTAATGCTGGCCCTGCTTGGCGGCCCCCCTGAAACCAGCTCGTGGCCCCCAGAGGGCCCCGGACCCTTGGTTGAGAACCACTGGCTTAAGGCACAGGTTGATGTGTTGTAGCCAGGAGACTCTGAACAGGGGCAGACTGCACCCAATCTATGGTGATCCATTGGCAGTACAGTCTCCATGGAGAAGTGCCACTGTAGGATCCCTGGCACATAAGAGACATCATGTCCTGATTGGCTGAGTGGAATGTACTACAGGTTAAAGATTAAATTACAACTTGACGGATCACAGACTGGTTTCCACAGTTACACAGCCACAGTATCCAGAGCGAAGCTGATTTCAGTTATCCAACAGCCTTTGGGAGACTTGAGTTCAACATCTGAACCTAGCAGATAGTTGCATGGGCTGGGAGCTCTGAAGAGGGAAGTGAGTGATCTGAATTGGAAAGGTTTGGTTGAGTTGGGTGTGCATGAGTTAAGGGTTAGCTCAGTTTGTATTTTTCCCAAGCTGACTTGCCTCTCCCTAGACAGAGCAGAGTGCAGCAAAGCGCTAGATAAGTGGCAGTTGCTGGTTCTCAAGAGCAGAACAAAATGTTTAATGGAATCATCAAGGTCATGATTCTGCAATTGGCTGCCCACATGCAGAGCCCTGTGCCCATGTGGAGCCCAGGTGTCCATTTGCCTGGACCAGCTTTCAGGATCAGGGTTCTACTGAATAACTGCACAGTCCTATAGTCATAATCCTTGTCCTTCCCCTACCCCAATTTTGACTGGTTTTGCCCCTCACTTTGAGTGTGTCTACACTGCAATCTGAGGTGTGACTGCAGCACAGGTAGATGTGCCCACTTCAGCACAGTTTAGCAACATGAGTACATATCCATGGTACCTGGTGTGCTTGAACAGCCCACACTGCTGCATTTACGCTGCTGGTTTTAGCCATGCGAGCGCTGGTTTGTCTACCCTGCTGCAGCCTCACTTTGGATTGCAGTGTAGACATACTCTTTGTGTCTTCTGTGAATTTATCTTGTACTTTCCTCTGGGCAGGGATTGTCTCTTTATTTGTTCTCTTGAGGAACCTAACATGGTATCAGACACCCAAAAATAATGACGTCAATTCCAGCTCTGTTATAAAAATGGGGTGGGGACGAGAATCAGTGTTCAACTGGTGGAACTGAACAAACAGGCCATAAAAGAAATGTTATTTTCTAACTTCTAACACGGGCTGATAAACAGCAGCATAAATGAAAATAAAGGGCCCAGTTGATCCTCAGCTGGGGTATAAATTAGCACAGATCCATTGACATCAGTGGTGTTACGTGCATTCACACCAGCCAAAGATCTGGCTCCAAAAGCACAAAGCTCTAAAAATTGCCTTGAGACTATCTTTTTCATAAAGCTGGGTAGAAAATAGCCATTAGTTATTGATTAGTTAGCATGCTGGACAACAACAAGGGTGACTCTAAGGTGCCACAAGTACTCCTGTTCTTTATTCAGCATTAGTTACTGGTTATCTCCTGTATAGAACCATGGGCTTGTTAATTATTTCAGCTGAGCTACATGTGACATTCACATGAATATAAATGGATACACTGCGACTGCGCACATGAAATATTTCCTCCCCCACCCCCAGAAAATTCCACATCTTTCACACGAGTTTAATATGTGTAGTTAATGTCTGCAATGTAAGACAAAGAGCATTGATTCAATAAACAGAGCTCAACCAACATTGTCGTTTAGTGGATTTAGGCCATGATTCAGGAAAACACCTACGCATAAGGCCATCCCAGTTCAGGACATAACCGGCACATGCACTACTTGAACTTAAGCTCATGCTTAAAAGTAAACCACATGCTTAAGCCCTGTCTTGAATAGGGATGCTTTTCTGAATCAGGGCCTTACTTTGGCTCCCAGTTTTGGGGACGAAAGCAGAACTCTGTCCCAGAGACCATCAAAGAGCAGACTTTGGTAAGTTACAGCTATTCACATTAGCAAGAAATCTCTCCCCATCCCACAAAATGAACGCAGCACTCATAAAAGTACACTGGCTATTAAGAGCCTTGGAGACTTAACCTAATTTCTCACTCCAGCTCATTTATCTCCTCAGGCCCCTTCTTTCCTGGTTCTTTGCCCTGAATGGTGTTGGATGGGGAGGTGTCAGTGAAGTACATGCTTAAGTTTGCTTCCAGTAGGTACGAGGAAGAAAGAAAAACAGGCCTCTTTGTGATCATACACTTATGAGAGGATTAGTGCACTTCCTGTTCAGCAGCATGTCTAGTGCGTACAGCACTGAAAAGGGAATCAAGACTCAGGGTACAATGTTTATAGTGGGGGTGCTGAAAGCCATTGAATCAAACTGTAAACCTGTTATATAATGGAAACCACTTAAAGCCAGGGGTGTGGCAGCACCCCTAGTTCTAGCACCTAGGTCAAAATTCCAGGATTCAGTTTCCCTTTCTGTCATTGGACTTGGGCAAGTCACTTAATCTTTCTGTGTGCTTGTTTCCGCATCCATAGAAGTGACTGTCACAATTCATTAACGTGACTGGCAGAAAGGGGTGGTATTTCTATGAATAAAAAGTCAGTATACACACTTCTGCGTACTTTTGTCATCATCATTAAAAGAACTGGGCTGCAATTCAGGCTATAGTGACTGCACAAACTGCCAGCAGAGGTTCTCCGTTGAAATGATCATTTTAAAGGAATGATGTCAGAGGTCCAGAAAAAAATAATAGTCACTTCCTTAGTGGGGAAGAATTGCTGTCCTCTAATTCCATTGCAGCTTATCAGCAGACACTCATTTTGTATATGTAACGTGATTGTAAAGTATTATTATTTAATAGGAATTGACTGACTTAGCATGACTTTTTTCAGCAAATTGTGAACCAGGATTCTCTCATATGTAACACCATCACTAAATTACATTACAGGGTGATGTAAATATTTGTCCCAGAGAGTGGCCAGCCTGAGCACAGGGACTGCTTCCTGAATGTGCCCCCTGGAGTGCAAGTCAACCCACGGGAGGCTGGGAGGGGGCAGGGCCATGGGGCTTACACTTCTCACTTGGGGTCCTGACTCTCCCCCTGGGGCAGAG
This sequence comes from Trachemys scripta elegans, assembly GCF_013100865.1. Taxonomy (NCBI): domain Eukaryota; kingdom Metazoa; phylum Chordata; order Testudines; family Emydidae; genus Trachemys; species Trachemys scripta. The sequence goes on from NC_048301.1 coordinate 112,209,669, forward strand.
TCACTCCACACTGCCCCCAATGCAGGGCTGTGGCTAAATCTGGCTCTTAATATCTGGGAAGTGCTTTGAGATCCTTGGGAACAGGGCACAATGAAAGTAACAACAGTGTCTCCAATGGTTCCCTACCCTATTGTTATGATTGACATGGGTAGTTTTCTGGCTCCATATATGCCCCCACCCCAGTGCCTAACGTCTCTAGCCAATAAGATGCTGTTCATGTTCACCTTTATGGGTCTGAATATTCTAGTCGCACTATGTTAATTTCTGCCTAGCCCAGTAAGAACAATACTCAGGAGGAAGAACGCTGTACTCATCAGGATTGATGCAGCATTCTCCCACCTGCTGGCCATGCAATTCCTACCTCCAGCTCTGATCAGGGGTCCAATGGTTAGTGCACTGGTCTGGGAACCAGGAGACCTGGGATGCATTTTACCAAGCTGTTTGCATCCACTTGGCAGCAAAGAGTCTGCTCCTATCTGCAGCAGGCAGCTCTCCACTCTGATCAGCATTCAGAGCCCTGCATTGCTTGGCCAAGTCACTTCAGCTCTCTGTGCTTTTCTCCCACCCTTTATCTGTCTTGTCTATTTAGACTGCAAACAGCTTCAGGGCAGGGATTGTCTCTCACTATGTTTGTGCAGTGCCTGTCACAATGGGGCTCTAATCTCATTTGGGGATGCTAGGCTGAGGCCGCAGGTTGCCCATCACTGCTCTCCTGTGTGTAAATAGTAATCAAGAGGACAGCCTTTTGAAGCTGTGCCACTTAAACTTTCCCAGGGCCTGGCTGCCGTGTGTTTATGCCCCCGTGGAAGTTGGTGCTGGAGCTGATCTGGTTTCATGGAGCTGCGCCACTGGAATGCCTGAGGCACACTAATTCCGTCTTTCCCCACTGGCTTTGAATGACTACATTGTTCAGATCAAGGTCTCCGGCTGTGCCACTGCAGTGTCTCTCTTCATGTTTCCTTTCCTACCACAGGTCCCAGCTTCATGTTACCCCTTGCTTTCCCCTGCTGCAGTGCAGCTCTCCTCTTACTGACGACCTTTCCTCTTAAAGCCTCACTCACCCTTTCATTTTTCCCTACACCATCTGAAAACGGAGCTTTTTGAAAGAAGAGGGCAGCATCCTTTGGGCAGTAATCTTGCTGTTTGCCAGTGGTGGGTGAACCTCCATGTGTGTACTCCGTTCAGCTCCCGTAGGCTTGGATAGGTATCTGAATGCACCCAAATCCATGGTCATCACTCTGCTGCCCCATTATTTGTATGACAGTAGCATCTCTAGGGGCCCCAACCAAAGGCTAGGGACAGAAAGGGAACAAGAAAATAGCCTCTGTCCCAGAGAGCTCACTGTGTGAAGCAGCAGAGTAGGTGCTGTTGTGAAGTAAGGTTGTGGGAAATGGCAGGAGAATTCAGACAGCAATGCAGGGCCCTGAAAGGTATGTCCACACTTACCTCCGGAGCAATCAATCCAGCGGGGGGCCCCGTCTCCCGTCGACTCCGGTACTCCACCAGAGCGAGACGCGTAGGCGGAGTCGACGGGGGAGCGGCAGCAGTCGACCTATTGCAGTGAAGACACCGCGGTAAGTAGCTCTAAGTACGTCGACTTCAGCTATGCTATTTTCGTAGCTGAAGCTGCGTAACTTAGACCAACTTATCTCGTCCCTCCCCCCCCCGCCCCCAGTGTAGACCAGGCCTGAATGCTGAACAGAGCAGAGAGCTAGCTGCCTGCTGCAGAGAGAAGCAGACTCTGGTTTCTGTGCTGCTAGGTAGAAGCAAAGTGTGTATTTGTTTGACCCAAGTTCTCCTTACGTTAATAGGGAAAGCACCACACAGTCTAGGACATAAAAGAGCTTTCTGTGCTTCCCAGCCTTCTCCCTTCTTCTTCTCCCACCCTCCCCCTGTGACGGGTTGGATCACAGAAACCCCCTTGGGAGCTGCCACCAGATGTGCAAAGACTNATTATCAAGTTTTTATAAAACCATATAGAATGCACAACGTCACACCCCCCAATACCTTTCTCCAGCTTCCCCAATTGCAAACAGGTCCCTGCTGCTCCCTCATGTCCCTCACCAATGCTCCCTTTTTAGGCTGGACATGGGTAGTTTTCTGGCTCTGTATGCCCTCCCTAGAGAGCCTAATGTCTCTAGCCAAATACAATGCTGTTCACTTCCCTATGATCCAAATTCTGCCCCCAGTTACACACACCCAAATCCCACTGAGTGGCAGGCATAGCCAAGGGCAGAAGCTGGCCTGCTGTTAATATTCCCTAGGGAGAGAGAGGGCTCTGTGTTCTAACCCCCTCTCTCCTGGCCTCTGGCTGGCTGCTTTCTTCAACCTGTGTGCGTTCAGCCGTGTTCCACAGCCCATTGCTGCTTGTCTCTCTGGAGATGCCCCAAAGTTCCTGAGATCTGCTGAGACCTCTAGAGGCTGGTGGTTGCGGTGGGACAGCTATCCAACCTGATGTGAACCCCAGAAAGTATTACTCTAGCTCTGATTTATTTCAAGCCAGTCCATCCATCCTATTGTTTCATCTTGAAGCCACAGTTGGATGATATTAGGTCGGACTTGCTGCTGCGGCTGAGATCTGCTCAGCACAACAGGTTGGGGAGCTCCCTAATTCTTTGCCCAGAGTTGCCCTGATCACTGCCCTGACACCGGCTAGAGCAGCCCATGGGCTGCTTTAACCCACATCAGCTGGCAGTGGTCTCCAAGGGACCATTGTGACTAGATCACAGATAATCAGGTGATGATGATTGGTGAGGTGGACCTGTGAAGTTGTTCTGACTCTTGCAACACCCAGCCTTCATGCCCAGGCTTCTCTTCTGCACAGTTCAAAGGGGAGTGGACAGGATTTCTTTCCAAGGTTTTACAATCGTACAAGCAAGAATTTTTTCTCATTGTAACTTTTGAAAAACAAACACTGGCTTTTTTACTGGAATGAAAAGTATTGGGAAAATATTCATTTTGGTCAAAACTTTCTTTCTGTTATCTTGCTGTTAAAAACAAAAAACATTTTTTTCAATTCAAATTTTTGGTTTTTGGTAAAAACATTCAGTTTTTGAAAATTTTTACCAAACACCCCCCTCCCCCCCCAAAAAAAAATTATACTGAAAACTGTTTTCAAAAAAATATTTCTGTTTCATTCCCCACCCCCATCTCTCATATAATCCCTGAAAAATGTTTGTTGGAAATTTAGAAAAAATAATATTTTGAATTTTCTTGCAAAAAAGTAACTGGCATTTTTTCATTCAGCTCTACTTATAAGACAGGAGGCTGTCTCTGTATCTAAGCTTACATGACCAAGGATGTCTTTTTCACTGGGTTGCTTATCTCTAGTAAGATATTTTCCCCCACTTGGCTTCTTGTCCCCAGGCCACTGCATGGGGTGCTACTGTAAATATTGCCTTCCATCCTTGCATGCTGTGCCAAGTTAGAGGCAGACATTCAGTGTTATTGATTGCACAAAGCCTTTGCACAATCAGGAGGTTGGCCGTGTTTTTATTTGCTCTCATAGAGTGGGTTATATCTACAGCTAATAAAAAAGGAATATGAGCCCTTGGAATTGCTCTGGTGGTAAACACGAAGCATGAGGAGCAGGAATTTAGTTATGCAACTCCAACTAACAGCTACTGCCATGCTGTCTATAATACAGACCATTATTGTTACACAGCTTTCATACCTTTGGGCGTCATCCAAAACCCACTGCAGTCAACGGGAGTCTTCCCATTGATTTCCAGTGGGTTTCGGAACAGGCCCTTCATCACCAACTAAAAGTGATAGTTTCACCAGGCACAGATCCTCAGCATGACCACAGCAGAGACATACAATTTCTCTCACAGAATTGTTAGGGCCAGCTCAAGATGTATTGGTGCCCTAAGCAAAGATGTGAGTTGACGCTTTTAAAAGGTGCTGCAGAGCTGCTTCCAAGAAGGCGCAATGCATTGTGGGGAATATTTTTCTTTCTGTCTTTCCCCTTTAAAAGGTACCTTGATAAAATGTAAGTGGACCTGCCTGAAAATGGTACCAACTATGGATTTACTTTTCATTACGTGTTTGAGCAATCCCAGATTTTATCTGTCCTGCAGGGGAGCAGTGATGATGTCATCATGTGCAGTCCAGCCACACAGTCCTGCTCCTGTGTGTTACATATACACTCGGAAGGCTTTGCTGGTGTAGCTATACCAGTCTACCAAAGTACTCCTAGTGTGGACGCAGCTTTTGCCAGTAGTGCTTATTCTATCCCTCCTGAGCAAATAAGCTATACCAGCAAAAGTGCAGTTTTGCTCATATAACTGTGTCTACACTAGGGACTTCTGCCGGCATAGCTATGTCACTTGCAAATCACACCCTTTCACACTTCTGGAGCTAGGCTGACAGAAATTTGTTGTATAAACCTGGCTTAGGAGTAACCACTAACCTGTTGTGTGTGTGAGGCAGCATTATTTAGTGATATGTAACTGGATTGCTTTTCTGACCCAGTAATCAGTTATTAGCAGTAGATTCAATTTCATCAGTATCTTTAACAATCCAGCTCTGCAAAACGTCCATAGTTGTTTTAACATTATGCAGAGGCATTTATTGTCTTGCTTCGTCTCTATGAGCCTCCTTTGAAGGAGTGTGCCCCGACCTGTTGTTTTGGCACAAATGCGAAGAGCCATGCTAAACACTCATGTTACCACGAAGTGTATACACTGGTAAAGTCTCAAAACTGCACGTTCCAAAAGACTGCTTCCAAAAGTTGCCTGACTTATGCTGGGGGCTAGGCAGGCTTCTAGCAGGCCCCAGAATACAGAGGAGCTCAGAGGTCGTTCCCATCCTCATGCTGCCATTTTCCACTGTTTTAATCACAAGTCTCGCAAGGTTTGGTGTGTTTTTCCTTAAAGGCCCAGCTCCTGGAGTCATGGGAGAATCTCAGCTTTCACTTAAAACAAAAATATGGTGGAAGAGCTTGGGAAAGTACATGCTCAAAAAGCAGAAGGCAAATAAAAGAAACCCGAACTTCACACTTTTTAAAAATCTCGTGATTGTTAAGCCTGTCTCAGGGGCCTGACTCCTGACTTGGACTTTGTGGGGTTGGCAGGACTCAGGGGCAGCTCTGGTTTTTGCCACCCCAAGCATGGCAGTCAGGTGGGCTTCGGCGGTATGCCTGTGGGCAGTCCACGGTCACGCAGATTTGGCGGCGTTTCTGCGGGTGATCTGCCAGTCCCGCGGCTTCAGCGTACCCGCCGCCGAATTGCCGCCAAAACCACGGGACCGGCGGACCTCCCGCAGCCATGCCGCCAAAGGCCGCCTGACTGCCGCCCTCACAGCAACCAGCAGGCCGCCCCTTGCATCTTGCCGCCCCAGGCACACACTTGCTGCACTAGTGCCTGGAGCCGCCCCTGGCAGGACTGCTGCCTATTGTGTCCCCACAGCGAGTGAATGTAGCTCAGGTGGCCTGGAGAAGCTGCCCTGCTCCCTGCCCCTAATACTAAAGTCACAGTCTGTTGCCCAAGATGGGCGCTCTGAACCTGGCCTTCCACTGCCTTATATCATCATTTACATCTGTGCAAAGGGAGTGTGAAACACTGCCAGATCAGAACGCTGGGGCTCTCTCTGGAGTCCATGGCACCGAGTTCCTGGTTATCCCCTGCAGAACTTCTCAGCTCTGTGCATGTCTCTCCGGAGTTTAGAAGTAGTGCAGGGACAGACACAGAGCTCAGCCACTCTGCCATGGCCTCAAGTCCCTAGGATATTTCTAAACTCCTTAAGGATAGGCATGGAGCTCAGTGGTTCCTACCATGTCGGCTGAGGTCAGAAGCTCTGCAGGGGCCATTTTCTGGTAATTGGGAAGGCCTCTGCAATCAGCATGAGAAGCTGCTCATCAAGCGGGTTTCAAAACCTTACAGGGATTTGCTCTTTATCTGTAGCTAAAATTTCCATGACTATCCCCTGCCCTAGAGGTGGCTGCCTATTAGTAGTTCTTTGTGTACCTAGTTTGCAAAGTGCTGCAGGATGAAAGGCGCAAGATAAATATGATTATTGGTTAGGCTGCATTGCAAGTGTCACTGAGTTGGCACGATAGTCAGTCTTCTACACTTCTGCATCTGTGGCTGACCCTTATTATTCCCTCTCCTCCTCAATGCCTTCTGCTAGTAGCAGCAAAATCCAATACGAGAGAAGAGACAGGGAGCCTCCTTTGTGATGGAAGCCAAATTAACCAGATTAGGAGGTGGGGGATGGAGAGTTTGGGGTGCATTCATCTCACATGTGACTGGGGACAAATGTAACAGACACCAAGACTGAGTGTGGCCCCTTGTGTACAGCCACTTTGCTGTTAAGTTTCTGTTTATAGCAATGGCACAAATGCAAATGGAATGGAAAGAGATGATATCTGGGAACAAATCATCTCTTTGGATCCTGTCGCTAGGAGGCTGCTCTCTGATTTCTGAAATTCCTTACTCTTTGGAGGGCTACAAAATATACACCCCATATCGGGAGGCAGCGGGGAAATAGTCAGTGGCATACCAGCATGAATGCTGTAGAAGCCCAAAGTGGTACCGTTCAGAAAAAGCAAAGCAAGTTAAAATAAATAGCATTTTTTTTTGCTATTATGATTTCTTACAGCCTCTGCTGTGCTGTCATCATCCATTAACAGCCTTTTGGAATCAATGGGGTTGTTGGGACATACCCAGTCCATGCCTGATTAATAATTTATTCCTATTACAATAGCACCTAAAGGCTCCAAGTGCGATCAGGACCCTGTTGTGCTAGGTGCTGTACGTACACATTGGAAGAGAGATCCCTACCCCAAAGAGCTTAAAGATTAAGAAGACAAAAGTGGGGGAATGGAAGTCTAATTATCCCCACAGACACCCAAGAAGCTTCAGTGACTTGCCCCAGGCTACGCAGTAACTCTATGGCTGAGCTGGGAATTGAACCACAACCCAGTCCAGTGCCTTAACCACACAACCATCCTTCCTCTCCTGCATTTTGTCTGGATGCTGCACTGGGTATGAATGGCAGGAGTCATCCAATAAAAGAGGATGGATCAAATTCTGCTCTCACACTGCTGTAAAGCCTAAGCAATTCCATTGACTTCAATGAATTTACTCTGGATTTACACCAGCTCAGTTGTTTTCCTGTCGCTCTCTGGCTTTGTGTGTGTTACTGGCATCCAGCTGAGTGTGCAACACACACATTGCATGCCCCAGACTGGCTGTGCCTGAAGGATGATTTAGTCTAGCTCCAACGTGCAAGGAGCATATTTTGTTCTACAAAATGGCATCCTCTGCACAGTGTGACCTTGCACGCCCCATATATGCCAGGTCCCGCTGCACAGAAGATGCCATTTTGCATGCAAGCGTTGAACTGCATGCCTGACTGAATGTCATGGCACGCTGCCAGCGTGTTGCCATAAGCAAGAGAAAAGGGGAAAAATAGAGCAGTGGTTACTGCAGGTTTATGCTGAGTGGATCAGAGATTATGAATTGCCAGCTTTTATCAACATGCTCCTTTCCCCTGTGGGGTTTGCAGGGCCGCCGAGAGCGGGTTCGGGCCCCGGTGAAAAATTTTTGTAGGGCCCCCCAGCAAGGGAGGACCAGCTAAACAGGGCCGATGGGGGGGGGGGAAGCCGGGCCCCGGGCCCCCTTCTGGACTGCTGGGCCCCGGTAACGTGTACTAGCTTCCCCACCCCTCGTCGGCCCTGGGGGGTTTGCCATAGTCATGTCAGAGCCCTGAGACTTTCCTTCCCAATTCCCCACACTAACACTTCACATACCCCCATAGGACATCAGAGCTATCATCTTTCAAGTCAAAGAATACAGGAGAACTTCTTTGGCGCCAATTGATGCACCTCTGTCCAGTCAGCAAGAGGGTACCAGTAATGCAAAGAATTCCTTCCACCGGGTTGTACTATCTTTGCAGCACCTGTAGGCTGGACTGTTTCAGGAAACAGAGACTGTGTGCAACTAAAGCATCCCAAATGGCAATTTAAAGCAAAGCTATTGGCCATCAAGCACAATACTTTACTTCAGCACTGAAAGGAATAATTTTGAATATTGCACATGGGTTGGTTGCAATGCCATGAGTCCACCATTGCCCTAGCAGATCGAGAGCGAGGGTAAAAGCAACAGGCTGGAAGCCAGCAGATTTAGGGTACGCCTTTACTGCAGTTAACTCTGGTGATCAGAACCCAGGTGACTAGCACCTGGGGGGTGAGCAGCCACATTGCAAAGCCTTACCTCAGTCACTGTGTCCTCACTAGTGCTGCAGTCACCTGTATGCGTTGCTAGGGCGTTTGGGGGCACATCCTATGGTTCTTAGCGCTGCAGTAACATGAGCTGCTCTGAATTGTGGAAGAACTTGTCTGCCCTTCTGTAGGGTTACCATATTTTAATTTTTAAAAAGGACACTCCATGGGGCCCTGGCCCCACCCCAACTCTGCCCCTTCCCCGCCCCCAGCCCCGCCTAACTCTGCCCCCTCCCCTCATCGCTCCGCCCCCTGCTCCTCCCCCTCCCCTGCTTCCCACGAATCAAATGTTCGTGGGAAGCCTGAAACAGGGAGGCAGCAGGTAGGCTGGGGCGGGGTGTGGCGCGGCGCGGCACAGTCCGGCCCCCCTGGCCGAGCGGCTCCCTCCGGCGGCTGGGCGGCCGGCCCAGGCCAAGAGGCTCTGGTTCCGGCGTCTCCCGCCCGGCTTGGCTTGGGCCCTGGGGCGCCGGCCAAGTGCCCGCACCCCCGGCTCCCAGCCGAGCACCACGCCGGCCCCCCCGCCCCCGGCCGAGCACCACGCCGGCCCCGGCCCCGCCGGCCCCGGCCAAGCACCGCCGGGCCCTCCTTCCCTATTTTCCCAGACATGTCCGGCTTTTTTGGGATTTCCCCCCGGATGGGGATTTGAGGCCCAAAAAGCCGAACATGTCCGGGAAAATCCGGACGTATGGTAACCCTACCTTTTGGGCACACAGAGAGCATTGTGGGAAGGGCATTAGAGGACTATCAGGATTCTGAGAGGTTCAGCCTGTGTTCTCATTGCAAAGTAGGCGGGTTACCAGCCCAAGTGATATGGCACTCGGCCTCTATCTCATAGCCCCAGCCAGGCCAGCTAGCTAGGGTTGAAAGCACCATTAAATCCAGTGAGAGGATTTTGTGTGTGGAAGGGAGGGGGTTGGGGCAACACAGGAGTAAGAACCCAAGTTATCTCTGCAGCAAAAACATAATCTTAGAGTCTGATCCAGGCTGTGACAGTGAGTTACCATGTAACCTTGGGAAAGTCACTTTCCCCCAGCCTATCGGATGGGGAAAATGTAACTACTTCACCTCTTAGCGACGTTGTAAAGACTGGATAATGTTTGTAAAGTATTTTGAGCTTCTCCAATGGAAGGTGCTGGAGGAACACAAAGGATTGTGTTATTAGAGGCATGTGATAACCCAGAAGGACACAGATAAATTAGCTAACGTTACGGATAGTCCAGCTTTCCCCTGTATAAAATTAAGCAGGTTGAGGACGGAGCTGTGCCGAACAGCAGCTTGGGAAACACTAATGAGAAAGTTGCTGGCTTCAAAGCCTTGTCTGTTATACTGGGTTGAACCTAAAAGTGTGAATTTAAACTATCATTGTTAAACTAGTATAAGTCCCTGTGTGGACACTATTTTGGTTTAAGAGATGCTTATGTCAGCTCAGCATAAGTTGACTGAGAACAAGTTTATGCTGAACCAAAATCAGAGTATCCACACAGGGCTTTGCATCAGATTAACTATATTGGTTTAACCCCCCTATTCCCATATGAAACTGATGCACCTTTCCTATGTAGACAAGGCCTGTGATGGTAAGGCTACTACAGTCTACTGCTGTCTTTCTGCTTAGAATCTTCTGTCTGTAATTAAACAGAAGTAAAGCGCTCAAGCGTGCCCCAAATGGGAGCTTTGCAATTCTCCAGTACTAAACATATCGGCATCCTCCTCATTCAGTGTGTCAGTTTTCAGGCATTTATGCTTTGAGGTTGGGAGGGGTTGGGCAGGATCAACAGGAAGGTGGAAGGGGATCTTGGAAGAGAAGTAAACAGAAGCCTAAGGTAAAGAGCCAGACAAATGTACATACAACACACCCGCCAATCCACCCCCTAAGCAGCTGCCAAAGTGTTGGTTTTAGAAGATCCTCACTTGAATGACATCTAAGGACAGGTTTCAGAGTAGCATCTAAGGACAGCATCTCACGGTGACAAAGCCAGGTTGTCCTTGTTCTATGGACCTTAAAGGTAACACAAACATACTGCCCTGGAGAATCAACAAAAGGAGCTGGAAAGTTTTGGTTTTCCTTTTATTTTATTTTTGCAGCTACTTGGTATTGTGAGCAGAGCAGTGGAGATGCAGCACTGATTAGACAGCAGAAGAGGCCCCCTGGAGTTGTTCAGCACCTGCATAAATTATCAAAGTGACAGCTTTGTACTTACAAAGAAAGGCCTCTCCAGTGAGAGGTGAACCCAGTCAGCAATCCATCCCTGCTGGAGATGCAGGCAGAGAGGTGGAGCTAGTCCTAGAGCAGTACATCTGACCTGATCAGGGAATAGGACCTGATGCAAAGCCAGCTGAAGTCAATGGAAAGCTCTGCCACTGATTGAAGTGGGCTTTGGGTGGGTCCCTATATGTATAGTAATCAGATGGCATAGGTGAAGGAAAGGGAGAACATATAAAAGTTTGAGGTTTCACCAAAGCCCTAGAACTTTTCAGGAAGTTCTACAGATTTCTCAAAATATTTCAAAATCTTGTTTTGGGGGGGTGAAATAATTGATTTGCCTTGCCCCACTTCCCAAATAAAGCAAATGCTTCAGAGACTTGGGATTCCATAGCTCATTAAGTTCTAAATGATAAGTTCCAAGTTCTCCTCTCTCTATGGCAGGTGTTGCAACCTGCATGGAACTTGGAGGAAGGAGCACAGGTTGCAGGAGGGAAGAATTTGAAGGAGGTACCAAGAAACCAGTCTGTGTGCACATGACTGGAAAGCTAGCTGCAGTTATGGCAACTCTGTAAATAATCCCCCTAATAAAGAGCTAGTTTAGTTTTTGAAACATAGAGTTCTCTCATATTGAACAGCTCATATTACATGGCACATAAAACAGCAGAGATCAACCATTGTCCTAGGAAATGGGTGTTGGGGTCCCTGCTATACAATGAATAGCAACTATGAGAAAATAAAAGGGAGGAGAGGATGAGCATATTTGCACATGGAGAGCTGGTTGTATGTAGAACCATGCATGGTGAAAGCAGGCACTGCACAAGCTTTCCCACACAGCTCGTCCATTCACCTCCTCCCTGAACTACAACAGCCCATCCTGTTCTAAACCTGCCCTACCACAGCGCTGCCAATGTACCTCAGTCCTCTTATGTAGCACCCCCTGCTATTCCATTGCTAGGCCCTTATCCAGTTCAGCCAGACCTTTACAGACAGGGGGAAATTTGAGATAAACTTGTTCTAATGTTAAAAAGTTTTATTTTTCAGACTTGACAATTTGGCCTGTTTCACCAGTAGTAAATTCATTTTAAAAAGGAAGGCACACAATGTCCCAAGATCCAAATTGATCTTCATCCCACACAGACTTGGTGTTGTCATTTTTATTATTTAGGTCCGAAATGCTGAATTATACAACTGCCGCTATGGAAAAGTCTTATTCAGGTTAGACATTAATCCCACAGCCCGGTAACTTTGTGCACAAACACTCGAGTGCCTCATTGTACATTTCCATCGAAGCTGGGGCAAGTTGCGACTAAAATGAAGAGAGAATAGAAACGGAAAGTTTCTATAGATGTAGGACACTGAAATGGGGAACAGGGACACAGAGAGATTAACTGTTTTATCCAAGGTCATACTGGATGTCAGAGCTAGGAATTGAACCCAGCTCTCCTTAATCAACACCTTAATCACAAAAACATCCTTCCTCCAATACACCTCTGGCACAGTTCTAACATTATAAAAACATACCGAGTCTGAACTTTTTAGTCTTACTCATTTATGCTTTTGCCAGTGTGTCCATAGTAAACTCTTATATTTGTTTACACCTACCAGTTAAGGACTACTAGGAGCTGCTGTTGCTCTGTTAAGTAGCTCCAGAGACAAAGCACATGGAAACATGTGTAATGTAGGCTTAAGGGTCTCCTCTCAGACTCAAAAATAAAAAAAGTCATTAAAAATCAGCTACCACCAACCCACACAAGGGTATAATTGAAAGCTGGTGCATCTTGTTCTATTTCCACCTCCATGTTCCTTCCTTGGGACGTTTACGATGTCCCAGAACCACCGGTTAGCTTTGTTGTTAATAAAAACTAAAAATGTTCTTCCTCTGGCCAAGCAGCCAGGAACACTAGTCGCAGGCTGTGGTTCCCTGACAACCAGCCCAATGAAGATCTAGTGAAGAAGGATGGTTAACTGCCAACTCAGTTTTGTGAGATGGATTATAGGGAACCAGATTAGACTACCAACCCACCCTGGCTAAGCAGTGATGCAAAGCTAGCTAAACCCTTCAGCATGATGGCAAGAAGGGGTCTTCAGTCCTTCATCCCACAGTGAGCTGAGAGCCCCCGCCTCAGCAGAATTGATGTGGTTAGTGCCTAGAGAAGGCAGCATGGGTGAGGCTAATATTGCTGTAGAGAGCCACCTGCTGGCCATTCTCAAACAGCATGATCCAAGCTCTGAAGTGAGATCAGTTCTGCCTGGCAGGCTGGAGGGAAAAAAAATGCTTGAGGTGAATTCCGGGAAAAGGTTTACACAGGAGAGGGGAGACAAAGAACAAAAACAGCGTTGAGGGCTCAGGTTTGACCTGCACCATCTATGCCCTGGATTTTGTTGTTATTATTATTATTATTATTAGCATGAGAGTAGCACCTAGAAACTCCAACTGAGATCTGAGGTCTCCTTGTGTTTGTACAGTGCAGTCCCTAACGCATAGTAAGCTACTGTCCTGAAAAGCTTACAATCTAAGGCCTGTCTGCATGAGAAAGTTAACACTGATTTAACTTGAAACAGTTTTTAAGTTCCCACGTGGACACTTATTTTGGTTTAACTGTGGCTTATCTTGGTTACTTAACCCAGCTGATCACTAACTGCCTTATGCTAAACCAAAATAAACTGAAATAAGAGGATCCACACAGCCTTTCACATGGCCGTAAGGCTAGGTCTACACTACAGGGGAAAGAGGGGGAGGAGGGGTCGACCTAAGATACGCAACTTCAGCGACATGAATAGCGTAGCTGAAGTTGCGTATCTTAGGTCAACTTACCTGGCTGTGAGGACGGCAGCGAGTCGACCGCTGCCGCGCCGCCGTCGACTCCGCTTCCGCCTCTTGCCGTGGTGGATTTCCGGAGTCGACGGCAGAGCGATCAGGGATCGATTTTATTGCGTCTTCACTAGACGCGGTAAGTCGATCCCCAATAGATCGATTGCTACCCGCCGATCCGGTGGGTAGTGAAGACGTGCCCTAACTAAAGTGGTTTAAAAACTGGTGCAGCTTTCTCATGCAGACTGGTCTTAATAGACAAGACAGGGTGGGAGATAGAAGTGGTAACCCTCTGATAGATGGGAATGGAGGAATAGACACACTATGACTTGCCCAGGGTCAATCCTCTGGCAAAAGCAGGGGATTGAACCCAGGTCTCTCACATGCTATTTCAGTGCCTCAAGACTAACCTTGCTCTCATTCAAGAAGCTTGTTGTGAAGTCTGTACTTTTACCAGCTTTCCCACCGTCTTTTCATTTGCAAATCCCAGCTTCGCAAAGGGGAATAGTGCTAAGACATCAATAGCCTCCTTATCTGAATTTAGAAACAACAAACATTTGAACAGAGATTTCTCCACTACCCATTACCAAGTTCCTGAGTTGTCTTTTGCTTGTCTCCCACCCATGAGGGCCGGAGGTCATATGAGGGAGGGAACACACTGACACAGGTTAGATGTTGATTAATTTTTTCAAATAGTTAAAACCACAAGATTCTTCATACATGGTGCCTAGACAGAGTAGTGACGGGTGCATAAGAAACACTGTATATTAGATTAGGCTCTCACTGATAAATCATGGTCATTTTTCATCAGTACTTTTTGTGGATTGGAAACTCATATTTGACCTGTAAGTAGAGCTGGTCAAAAAACAGATTTTCCATTCTGCAGGAAATTCTAAGATACCTTTTCATTCTGAATCAGCAGAAAGAGTCAAAAATTCCATTGGAACAAGCATTTTCCCACCCCCCCACCTCCCAAATTTGATTTGGAACCAGCAAATTGTTTTATTTCTGCAATATCATTTTGATAATGTCAAAACAATATGATATATTACATATTGGAGTCAGGGCCTGCTCCAGGCACCAGCCAACCAAGCACGTGCTTGGGGCGGCACCTTAGAAGCCCCGGCCAATGTTGGGGGCAGGGGCGCTCGAGGGTTTTTTTTTGCTTTTTTTGTTTTGTTTTGGCCGGGCAGCGCGGGGGGTGTTTCGGCAGCGCAGTCCTGGCGGGGGGGCGGGAAGATTCGGCAGCGTGGCCCAGCACTCCGGGGGTTTGGGCATCCCAGCCTGGTGCAGTGCTGGGGAGGGGGGTTTGGATGGTGCGGCGCTCGGGTGGGGGGGGGTTGAGCGGCTCAGCACTCCAGGGGTTTGGCCGGCCCGGCAAGGCGCAGCGCTTGGGGGGGAGACGCAGTGCTTGGCCGACCCGGCGAGGCGCTCCGGGGGTTTGGCCGGCCAGGCGAGGCACGGTGCTCGGGGGGTTGGCCGGCCCAGTGAGGCACTCGGGGGGGGGCAGGGGTTTGGGCGGCACGGCACAGCACTCAGGTGGGGGGCGGGGGGAGTTCTGCGGCCTGGCGCAGCGCTCGGAGGGGGAGGGGGGCGTTCGGCAACCCGGTGCTCCAAGGATTTGGGCGGCCCGGCACAGCACTGGGGGGGGGGGGGGGGGGGGGGGGGGGGGGGGGGGTGTGTTACGGCGGGGCAGCACTCTTCTTTTTTGCCTGGGGTGGCAAAAAAGTTAGAGCCAGCCCTGATTGGAGTATAATGTAATTGTAATTCTAATAGTCAAACTGAAACGAACTGAAATGTTAATCAAAACAAAATGTTAGGACACTATTGAAATGAGAAAGTAAATTATTCGTTTAGACTTTGTCCCCATCGAAAATTTCCTGAGAATTGCCATGTTCCCACAAAACATTTAGATTTTGACAAAACTGCATTTTCCAGTGAAAAAATTGTTCCATCAAAAATATTTTGGACTAGCTCTACCTGCAGGCCCTTTGGGGCAGGGACACTTCATTTAGTGTCTTCCACAGATTAGCAAACACTGTTGGTGCTTGACCTATAATATTGCTCAGACAGAATACAGTGTATTGTAATAACATAGGGCACAGTTTAGTAGTCCAGGAGAAAAGGGGAGATACACAATGCAGTAAGAAAGACCCATACTCTGCTTGCTGAACCAGCCCTGGCAGCTAAGTCTGCAGCTGCCTACCACAGCATAGGAATGATTTGGACTGGCAGTAAGAGAGGCTGCAGGTGGTGGCATTGGCCAGCTCCAGTTGTGTGTTAGGCACAAGCAACCAGTCAGAGGTAAGATACCCCTGAGCACACAGGTGCCTCTGGCCACCGGGCTGGTAGCACATGCACAGATGTGGAAGGACACAAGTCCTATTTCTGAAAGTCATAGCACTTGGGTCCCAGGTACAGTAGAAATCCCAACAATAGATTTTAACATATAAACTCACTGGACAAGATACCAAGGCACCACCTGGTCATTGAAACTCCAGACCAGCAGCATTCCCTCCCTTTGCAGAGTGGCTGCTTGTGAGAGAGAGGAAGGAGGCTTTAGTGCAAAGGAGGACACCTCATCCAGGTATCGTAGGGCTGAGACAAAGGCCCAGACTGTGCCTTTGCTGTTTGTTACATTGGCAGTTGACACAGAACAGGGAAATTGAGTGATCATCCCCTGTCGTCCACTCCCATCATCTGGCCGCCAGAGGTTCAGGGACACCCAGAGTTTGGGATTACATCCCTGACCATCTTGGCTAATAGCCACTGATTGACCGGTCCTCCAGGAACATATCTCAATCTTTTTTTAACCCATTTATACTTTTGGCCTTCACAACATCCCCTGGCAATGAGTCCGACAGGTTAACAGTGTATTGTGTGAAGAAGTACTTCCTTATGTTTCTTTTAAACTTGCTGCCTATTAATTTTCGTTGGGGACCTTTGGTTCTTGAATTATGTGAAAGAGTAAATAACACTTTCTTATTCACTTTCTCCACTCCATTCATGATTTTAAAGACCTTGGTCATATCCCCCCTTCGTCATCTCTTTTCCAAGCTGAACAGTCCCAGTCTTTTTAACTTTCCTCATATGAACGCTGTTCCATCCCCCTAATCATTTTTGTTGCCCATTTCTGTACTTTTTCCAATTCTAATAGATCTTTTTTGAGATGGGGCGACCACATCTGCACACAGTATTCAAAGTGTGGGTGTACCATGGATTTTATATAGTGGCATTATGCTATTTTCTGTCTTCTTATCTTTTCCTTTCCTAATGCTAGATTTTTTGACGGCCTTTGCACATTGAGCTGATATTTTCAGAGAAACTATCCACAATGACTCCAAGATCTCTTTTTTGAGTGGTAACAGCTAATTTAGACCCCATCATTTTGAATAGGTAGTTGGGATTATGTTTTCCAACATGCATAACTTTGCATTTATCAACACTGAATTTCACCTGCCATTTGATTATCCAGACACTCAGTTTTGTGAGATCCCTTAATTAAGTCTGAAGCAGACTGCAAAGAATAACAACCTTGAGTAATTTTGTATCATCTGCAAACTTTTTCACCTCAGTCTTTACCCCTTTTCCCAGATCATTTATGAATATGTTGAACAGCATGGTCCAAGTACTAATTCCCGGGGGACCCTGCTATTTATCTCTCTCCACAGTGAAAACTGACCATTTACTCTTACCCTTTGTTTCCTGTCTTTTAGCCAATTATTGATTCATGAGAGTACCTTCCCTCTTATCTTATGATTGCTTAACAGTCTTAGGTGAATGACCTTGTCAAAAGCTTTCTGAAAGTCCAAGTACACTCTGTACACTGGATCACCCTTCTCCACATGTTTGTTGAGCTCCTCAAAGAATTCTAATAGGTGAGGCATAATTTCTGTTTTCAAAAGCCACGTTGACTCTTCCCCAACAAATCACGTTAATTTATGTATCTGATAATTCAGTTCTTTATTATAGTTTCATCCAGTTTGCCTGGTACTGAAATTAGGCATACCAGCCTGTAATTTCCAAGATTTCCTCTGGAGCCCTTTTTAAAAATTGGCATCACATTAGCTGTCCTCCAGTCATCTGGTACAGAAACTGATTTAGGTGTTAAGTTACATATCACAGTCAGTAGTTCTGCAATTTCATATTTGAGTTCCTTTAGAACTCTTGGGTGTAAACCATCTGGTTCTGGTAACTTATTACTGTTTAATTTATCAATTTGCTTTATTTGGGATATACATTTAATTTGAGCCTCCATTGTGGTGTTTTTAAAAAGTTTCCATGCAGCTTGCAGGCATTTAACTCTTATGACTGTTCCTTTTAATTTCTGTTTAACTAGCGTCCTCATTTTTGTGTTGTTCCCCATTTTGAAGTTAAATGCTACTGTGGTGGGCTTCTTTGGTATCTTCCCCACCGCAAGGATGTTAATTTTAATTACTTTATGGTCACTATTACCAAGTGGTCCAGCTATATTCACCTCTTGGACCAGCACTTGTACCCCACTTAAGATTAAAACAACGATTACTTCTCCCCTTGTGGGTTGTTTCAAACAACTTGTTTGCTGGAACTCTGTTTGTTGCTCTTTGTGAGTAATGTATGGATGAAGAACAAGGATGGCCTGAAGAACTTGCTGACTCACTTTCTTGCTAGCACTCAACTATTGACATATTTTGAAAAAATCTAAAGAAGTGACTGGCCAGCTAATTTGGTAGATACTGTAGCATACAACCACATGAATTGGGAGATGCCATGGGATTGGGGTTTCCCAGGCTGGTGGGGTTTGAGAGCATTGCTTGGCATGTCTCTCAGTCATCAGAAAGGGAAGGGCAAGATTAGCTCATGTCCACATTGAAGCAGTTCCTCATTGGTAAATTTGGACATTAATTGCTTTGACCATTGGACCTTTGTTCTATTGGGCCTCCCTACTTTTCACCTGTGTCCATTCCAATTTATCTTCTCCTGCTGGACTTTCTGTATAACCCCCTCCTCATGGGCAGCACGTGAACTGCCAACTGGGGGAGGCTAGCCCCCAGCCCCACCCCTTCTCCTCGAGGCCCCACCCCTTCTGCCCCCCGGAGCTCAGAGCCCCCACCACCACCATGGCCATTGGCCCAGTCCCGCCCCAGGCTAGCCCCCAAGTCCCAAAGGAGTACTGGGAGGGCGGGCGGCAGGCGGCCTCAGCCCCAAAGGAGTGCCAGGAGCATGGGCGGCATGCAGCTGCAGCCTCCCTCAGCCCCAGAGTGTGGGAGGGTGGGTGGTGTACGGCCCCAGCCTCCCCAACCAGAGCACTAGGGGCTGGAGCCGCACACAGGGAGTGGTGGTAAGCAGGGGGCAGGGCTATGCCTGGCTGTTTGGGGAGGCACAGCCTCCCCCAGTCTATGTAACCCACCACCCATGCCCCAATTCAAATCTCTGTACCATCTTCCCACCTCCTTCTGTATCATATTCAACTTCCTTCTCCTCACTTCAGGGTTCTGCAGAGTTCTGCTCCTGCCTGCCTCTCAAGTCTCATTTCCTCCTCTGTCTTGTCACTCAGTGCATTGCTAGCACCACTATACCTTGCTGTCTCCTCCCACTCCTGACGCTGGGCCATTTCCAGTCTATGCTTGGAGCTGCCTCCTTACTCTCGGGCACCAAGCGCTCTCCCTCGCCTTTTTTCAGTGCTTCCTCCAAACACTCTGCCTGCTTTCCACTGCTAATCTCTGCTTGGGTGTTCCTTATGGTCACTGCCGCATCTGATCATGATAAGATAGGTGCATGCATGTCTATAAATAAACATATGAAGCAACACAATTCCTGTTACAAAAGTTTGTTGTGTGAAAGCAAGCCAGATGCTCTGCACATGATTCTCCTCTTCCCCTTGTCTGGGCATCCCTCTCCCTATCCCATCCCCTCCTTCCTCCTCCATGTTTGATACTCACTCTTCTATTATCTTTTAGGCTATGTACACACCACAGCTTACTCAGTATAAATTATGTCACACAGGGGTGTGAATAAACCAGCCCCCTGAGTGACGTAAGTTACACTAAGCGCCGGTGTAGACAGCACAATGCCGGCGGGAGACGTTCTCCCGCCGACATAGCTACTGCCGCTCACTGGGATTGGAGTAATTGACGGGAGAGCTCTCTCCCATCAGCTGAAAGCGTCTGCACTAGCAGCACAGCGGCATTGGTGCAGCTGCCCCACTGTAAGCTCTGTAGTGTAGCCATAGCCTTAGTTTATAGTCTGATTCCGTTCCACTGAAGACAATAGGCGTTTTACTGTTGACTTTAGTAGGAGCTGGACTGGATTCTTGGATAATGAGTTCCTCAGGGTGGGGAGCTTGTGGTTTTTTTAGATTTGTAAAGCCCTGTGTACCCTTGTGACACTAAATAAATAGCAGCAGCTGGAAGGTAAGCTCTAGAAAGTAGTAATTTTAGCATTCATATACTTCTGGACATATTTAATGCAAGGGACAGATGTGAAATAATTAACCCTCAAAACAGCCCTATAAATAGTGATATCCCCATTTCACAGATGGGGAAAACAGACTGAGCGGTAAAGTGACTCACCCGTGGCCATACAGCAAGCAGTGGCAGAGCCAGGATTAGAAGTCAAGTTCTCTCAACTCCTAGAGCTATGCTCTTTCCTTAGACCACAATGCTTGGGATTATACAATAGGGAAAACAGCTGCTAGGAATGGAAGTGTGGGAGATGAAGCCCATGCACGCACACTGCCTGTCAGAGTAGCTTAAAGGATGCAAAGCACACCAATTCAGTCTGATGGGTGGGGGGAATAAACCCACTCCTTTATACACTGAGATTGCATTGAGAGGATGTGAGCATCATCAGGCATCAAGACTTTTTGATGTAAGTATTGTAGTTCTCAAGGTTAACCCCTAAATGTGATGATTAATGCTGCTTAAAAAACTGACATTTTCAATTTTTTTTTTCCAAATCCCCTCCCAGTACATTTTTCAGAGTTTAAAAAAAACCCCTATTTTCAGTTTTCCAAAATTGTATTGAAAGTATTATTGATATTTTAGAAAATATCAAAAGAAAAAGTTTTGATTTTTTTTTTAATTTGGACAGAAACAATTTGGTAAATTTGACCTGAATCTGCATTTTAAAAAAAATATTGTCAGACATTTTGCCCGGCTGTAATGTAGAGCTTTTGTGCAGGGTGGTGGGTGTTCATAATTTCCTTTTCATATCAATTTTGCTTTGTAGCCCAGAGCCAGGTTTCTCAGGCAGGGGAGCCATAATTCACTAGCTCTCTTCTGATAACCTCATAGTTTATCTGGCTTTTTAAGTTTCATTTCCTTGACAAACAAGCACTCTGCCCCTGGCTTCCAGAAATCAAGTTACCGGTAATCTGAAAATCCAGACGTTGTTTGTGAGTCTTTGTAATAAAGGTTAATATATTTTTCGACACATGTCCTGTTTCCAATGGATTTGATTAATCCAATACATTCAGAGGGAGTGAGAAACGCAGTAGAGCCAGTCATGTGAACTACGGTCCTTGGATCCTATTTCACTGATAAGTGAACATTAAATGCAAGGCTTGTTTTTTTCCTTTTTTTCAGAACAAAGGAAGAAATACTCCAACTCCAATGTAATTATGCACGAGACATCGCAGTACCATGTACAGGTGAGTTTGCACAGAGCCTTTACGGGAATGAGCAATAAACTGCGTCAGCAATAAACTGATAATGACACCTGGTTCATTTATATCATGACCCTTGCTTAATTCACTATGCATGACACATCATGGAACCTAATTAGTTCAGAGGCCAATTAGAAGCCTTTCTACGAATGAGCAAAGATCACCTTACCCACAAGAAGTCATTAATAGTGTCTGACAATGAAACCTCTTGAACTGCATTCTCCTTTCCCCAGTATTTGGGACATAGTCTGCTAGTTCTTTTTTCCTTTTCCCATGCCCAATGCCTTTTGAGTGCTAATTGAAACATATTGTTACAACCTGGCCCACTCCATGCAGTCACCAGTCTGTTGACAGTAGACTTGTGCTTCCAAGCCAACTGGGTCTGGGTAGAGAGTCTAGTCACTGTTTCTTAGGACACGCTCCTGGGCTCAGACCTCTTGCCTGATACTCTTCCTTGGGATAGAGAGGTTCTGCCATCCAGTTACCCTGAATCCAGCATTTAAAACTTCCCAAGCTCCCCAGTCATAGATACATGCTTCCCTAGCATTCCACCCAGACTTTGGGCTTCCAGTTTAAACCCTTCAGGGACAATCTGGCAGGAAAGCAAGACACACAGCAAAGGAATTCCTTAACCACAGTGATTTTACTCTTAAAGCACCCAACAGATAGAGATCTTTCAAAATAACAAGAGTACTAAGACAGATCTCACCCCTTCTGTGATTCCATGGGTTGTCTGTTTCAGGCTGGGCAGGATTCCTCCTGCCCTCCAAAGTTCTTCTTACATGTGGCAATGGTTGGTTCCTCCACAGAGCTGCACCCCTTCTTAAGTAGGCCTCCGGGCGTACGTCTACACTTCATTGTAAACCCAGGTCTGTGGGACCCGGGCTTGTGGACTTGGTGTTTCCGAGCCAGTGCTTGGGCATCCACACTGCCTGGGTTTACAATTGCTGGACCCACGTCTCACAGCTGTGCTAACAAGTCCATAATGCATTACACAGACCTTCTGACTTGCATCTGCAGCTTGAGCTGCAAAATGACAGGGCTGGACCAGCATCTCAGGGGAGGGATAGCTCAGTGGTTTGAGCATTGGCCTGCTAAACCCAGGGTTGAGAGTTCAATCCTTGAGGGGGCCATTTAGGGATATGGGGCAAAAATCTGTTGGATGATCTAACTGGGGATTGGTCCTGCTTTGAGCAGGGGGCTGGACTAGATCAGTGGTTCCCAAACTTTAACAGCCTGCAAACCCCTTTCTCTAAATTGTGAAATCTCGTGAACCCCCTCCTAAAAATGAATATTTCCAGGGATTTAAATTTAAATTTCCTCAGTGTGATGGATGCACTTGCTTTGCTCTGCATAGCTCTTTGAAGTCCGGAATCTTTGGAGAAAGGTAAAGTCTCAGGTCTGGTTCGGCATCAAGTCTGTTTCTGTATTTCGTTTTCAGATGTGCATACGAGGAAAACGCTTTCTTGCATAAGTATGTTGTTGAAAATGGTAACAAAACTGCAGCAGCTTTTTCTGCCAGAAGGGGTACTCGTTTCTTAAACTCGGCCAAAAGTTGATCAATGACAGATTTCTGAAACTCCTTTTCAGTTCGTAACCACAGGAGATCTCAATCAATTTCTCTTTTTCCTCAGTTTTCAATATCTCTGTTGAGAAAGTGGTATCATCAAAAGGGTTGCGAATCCAGTAATTATCGCCTGATATAGCTGGAAAGTAATCCCTGAAAGTTGTGCAAAGTCCTTTTAGGTGTGCAGTTATATTGGTTTTAGCGCACTGATCCAACTGAAGTTTATGTTCTGCCAGGAAGCCATGAAGATTACTGAAACACTCAGTTTGATTGTTTTCCAAACAACTTTCCCAGAACTGCAATTTCTTTATCATGGATTCAACTCAGTCTTGCACACTGAAAACTGTTATATTGAGACCTTGAAGAGATAAATTTAGGTCATTAATTCTTGAGAAAATATCTGCTAAATAAGCTAGGCTCTGGAGCCAGACATTATTTTCCATACAGCTGGCAAGGTGGAAAGGGTGGCTGTTGAAAAAAAAACTAGGATTTCCGTTCTAAGCTCCAATAAGCGCACCAAGATTTTGCCCCGTGAGAGCCATCTAATTTCAGTATGGATCAACAGACAATCGTGTATACTACCCATTTCTTCACAAAATACGTGACATATTCTGGAATTTGTTGGCCGTGATTTTATGAAATTCACCATTTTCACTGCATTGTCCAGCACTTCCTTCAGTCCCTCAGGCATGCATTTTCTTGTGAGGGCTTGTCTATGGATAGCTGCAATGAGTCCAAGAGACTTTTGATGGAACCTTTTTTGTTCGAGCTACAAATCCAGGATACTTCCCCGTCATTGATGTGGCCCCATCAGTGCAAATGCCTAGGCAGGGAGACCAACTATTTCCTTTTCTTGAAAATATGCATTAGTCAGATTGAAGATATCTTCTCCAGTTGTACGTTCTTCCAATGGTCGGCAAAACAACAAGTCTTCTTCAGCCAGACCTTCATTCACATAATGTACAAACAGTAGCAAAATAGCTAGATGAGCTACATCAGTTGATTCATTCAACTGTATAGTATAATATGGACTATTTTTCACTCTCTGTACAATTATGGTCTCTACATTATTTGACATGTCATTAATTCTTTGTGACAACGTATTATTGGACAACGGTACCATGTCAATCCTTTTTGCAGCCTTTTCTCCGAGCATGCAATGCATCACGTCTTTTATACGTAGACCAGTCAAGCTCTCTGCTATCGTATGGGCTTCTGATGCTTTTGCTACTCGGTAGCTCACGCGGTATGATGCTTCAAGTGCATTTTCATTATCAATACTTGCTTTGGATATAAAACTGGTAATGTCACTTTTCCTCTCAGCTAATTTTCGCTTGAAAAAAATCAAGAGGCTTGTCGAGTTGTGCAGGATGCCTAGTTTCTAAATGGCGCCAAAGTAGAGAAGGTTTGAGGCTGCTGTTTGCTAGAACATCACCACAAATCACACACAGTGGTTTTGGACATTCTTGATCATCAATGCATGTAAAGCCATATTTTATATAATCATCATCATATTTTCTTCTCTTTGTAAGTGACTTTCCAGGACCATCATGATCATTAGACGTAGATTTTCCAGTGTGGATTTGAGGAAACACTAGCTGATTCTTGCTTCTTTACACTTTCCTTTTTCAGCCACTCATCCATTGAACTTGTGTACAAAAGTTCTAATAAAAACAACACAGAGAGACTGCTAACAACCAACAAACTGGAAAATGAGAAGATTCACTCAAGTCTCACTGAAGCAAAACAGCACTCCAGACAGAATGACAATTACAGAGGCACCTTAACACTGCTACACTGGCTACAATGTGCTTCCGGCTGGTTTGGCTCCCAAACAGCTTTTCTTCCGCCACGAGGTTTCTTCCTAGGAGGGTGTCCTGTGAGGGACAAATTAGCTTGGACTACCCCCCACGTACAGCACTGCTCCTGCTCACTCTGCCCTCCATACCAACTTCCCCTGTCTGACAAGGACAGGAGTCTGAGCTGTCACCTGCAGGTCTGGGGTCTCAGCTGCCACCCTGCCCACCAAAGGGCTCAGGCTACTGGCCCCGCGCCAGGGCCTGGGCTGCCAGATCCACACTCCCTGGGACTCCTGCTGCTGGACCCCATTGACCGCCCCGGTCAACTGAGCTCCACTGGAGCTTGTTCTGCAGGTCCTGCTGACCCCTGGGGCTCGGGCTGCCGGCCCCAAGTGCCCGGCCCCACTCTCCCTGAGGCTCGGGGCTGCCGGCTCCACCGCTGCCGGGGGCAGGGCTCGGCCTGCCAGCTCCAACTGCACGGCCCTGCTCTCCCTGGGGCTCTGGTTGTCTGTCCTGCAACTGGGTCCCACCTGCTTCTCTTCCATGGGTCCAGATGATGAAGATGTCATCAATGTAGCGCAAGTAGAGTAGGGGCGTTAGGGGACGAGAGCTAAGGATGCGTTGTTCTAAGTCATACTGTGGGGCCATGTGGGTACCCATAGCAGTGCCGCTGACTTGAAGGTATATATTGTCCCCAAATGTGAAATAGTTGTGGGTGAGGACAAAGTCACAAAGTTCAGCCACAAAGTCACAAAGTTCAGGTTAGCTGTGACATTATTGGGGATACTGTTCCTGATAGCTTGTAGTCCATCTTTGTGTGGAATATTGGTGTAGAGGACTTCTACGTCCATAGTGGCCAAGATGGTGTTTTCTGGAAGATCACCGATGGATTGTAGTTTCCTCAGGAAGTCAGTGGTGTCTCGAAGATAGCTGGGAGTGCTGGTAGCATAGGGTCTGAGGAGAGAGTCCACATAACCAGACAAGCCTGATGTTAGGGTGCCAATGCCTGAGATGATGGGGCATCCGGGATTTCCAGATTTATGGATCTTGGGTAGCAAATAGAATACCCCTGGTCAGGGTTCTAGGCATGTGTCTGTACAGATTTGTTCCTGTGCTTTGTCAGGGAGTTTTTTTTAGCAGATGGTGTAGTTTCTTTAGGTAATCCTCAGTGGGATCAGAGGATAATGGCCTGTAGAATGTGGTGTTAGAGAGCTGTCTAGCAGCCTCTTGGTCATATTCCAATTTATTCATGATGACGACAGCACCTCCTTTGTCAGCCTTTTTGATTATGATGTCAGGGTTGTTTCTGAGGCTGTAGATGGCGTTGTGTTCAGCATGGCTGAGGTTATGGGGCAAGTGATGTTGCTTTTCCACAATTTCAGCCTTTGCACGTTGACGAAAGCAATCTATGTAGAAATCCAGTCTGTTGTTTCGACTGTCCGGAGGAGTCCACGCAGAATCCTTTTTTTTGTAGTGCTGGTAGGGGGGATTCTGTGGGTTAGTATGCTGTTTAGAGGTATGTTGGAAATATTCTTTGAGTCGGAGACGTCGAAAGTAGGATTCTAGGTCACCGCAGAACTGTATCATGTTCGTGGGTCTGGAGGGACAAAAGGAGAGGCCCCGAGATAGGACAGACTCTTCTGCTGGGCTAAGAGTATAGCTGGAAAGATTAACAATATTGCTGGGTGGGTTAAGGGAACTACTGTTGTGGCTGCTTGTGGCATGTAGCAGTTTAGATAGCTTAGTGTCCTTTTTCCTTTGTAGAGAGGCAAAGTTTGTCTTGTAAATGGCTTGTCTAGTTTTTGTAAAGTCTATCCATGAGGAAGTTTGTGTGGAAGGTTGTTTTTTTATGAGAGTATCCAGTTTTGAGAGCTCATTCTTAATCTTTCCCTGTTTGCTGTATAGGATGCTGATCAGGTGGTTTCGCAGTTTCTTTGAGAGTGTGTGACACAGTCTCTCAGCATAGTCTGTGTGACATGTAGATTGTAATGGATTTTTTACCTTTAGTCCTTTTGGTATGATGTCCATCTGCTTGCATTTGGAAAGGAAAATGATGTCTGTCTGTATCTGTATGAGTTTTTTCATGAGGTTGATGGATTTCCACTCCATATGGCTAAATGCAGTGCCTTGCATAATGACAGGTTTCAGAGTAGCAGCCGTGTTAGTCTGTATCCGCAAAAAGAACAGGAGTACTTGTGGCACCTTAGAGACTAACAAATTTATTAGAGCATAAGCTTTCGTGGACTACAGCCCACTTCTTCGGATGCATATAGAGTGGAACATACATTGAGGAGATATATATACACACATACAGAGAGCATGAACAGGTGGGAGTTGTCTTACCAACTCTGAGAGGCCAATTAAGTAAGAGGAAAAAAACACATATACAGGAAGACTAACAGGTAAACACAGCCATCTGCAGACAATGGTCCTGGTTAATGGGAGTCATCAAGATTCCAAACCACTATTAATGGCCCACACTTTGCATAATTACAATAGGCCCTCAGAGTTATATTTCATATTTCTAGTTTTAGATACATGAGTGGTACATTTATACAAATAGGATGATCACACTCAGTAGATTATAAGCTTTGTAATGATACCTTACAAGAGACCTTTTGCATGAAGCATATTCCAGTTACATTATATTCACTTCTTATTATGTTTTTATAAAACCATATAGACTGCACAACGTCACAGGAACCACTGGACTAGATGATCTCCTGAGGTCCCTTCCAATCCTAATATTCTATGACTCAGATCCACCCCCCCAACAGGGTCCTAGGACCCAGGTCCTGCATGCATGCTGATCTGTGTCAGACTGATTTGTGAGTGGGGACTTGGGCTCACACTGCATCAGAGTCCAGTCTGAGCGTGCAATATTGAGATACCCTGTCTCTCTGCCAAGTGTTCCAGTGCGAAGCTCCAGCCTCTCCCCCAGTCATGCGTGACTCAGCTGTGTAGAAAAGGACATTATTCCATGGGGGTTGGCCAGGAGTTGAGAGTCATTTAAAGTCAATAGCACCAGGTGACTCTCAGTGCTTCATTGAGGTATCTGCTTTCACGGGCATGGCAGGACAGCTGTGTGGAAACAGTACAATAGATTGTCTTTGGGCATGTTTAGGCTTCTGTTCAACACAGTACAAAATGGAAGCCATAATTTGATACTGACCTATCCCACACTGCCGCACATACATTGTAAATTCATCAGTACATCCCTCATTTGTAGCCCTTGCATTTTGCTGTTGTGGAGAGAGAGGTTGTCAAAGCCACCACGGTGTTGACGGAATTCACAAAGCCTTGTGATGTCAGGACAACAGTCTTTATAAGCTCCCAGGTTCAGCACCTCTAGCTAGCTGTTCTGCAGTGAAGGCATAGGCCTCCGAGGGCACATCTACACAGCAGCTTGGAGGTGCAGTTCCCAGCCCAGGAAGATGTTCTGCTCAAACTAATGCCTAAGAATAGCAGAGTGGCCACAGAAGCATGGCCAGTGGCTCAGTCCAGCTGTCTGAGTACAATCCCACCTGACCCCTCTGGGTATGTATGTGGGCAGCTAACCCGAGCTGCCACCTGTGCCATCACGAACACACAGTTATAGTTAGGTGCTAACTAAAGCGGAACTAGCTCGTGTATGTCTACCCACGCTGGGAATTACACCTCCCCGCTGCATAGACATACCCTCAGATGGTTACGGGCTCATCACCTCTGCCTCGTTGGGCTGAGATCAAGACCCAGGCCTTTGTGACGTTGTTGGATCAGCAGCTGTAGCTTGCTGATCTGACACATCACAGCTCTCCAGGAGGTAGCAACTCTAAGTTGCTGAGCTAACGTCAAGGCTCAGGTCTCTAGTGATACATCTACACAGCCAGCGGCAGCAAGCCTCGCGGGCCTCACATTACCTTGTTCAAAATAGCTATATCCATCTGAATATGTCCCCAGTAGGTCAGGCAAGATTGTACTTACGTGACTCGCCTGAGCCACTGCCCACGTCACCAGTTTTAGTGCGCTGGCTCAAACTGATCCGGGAAGCACCCTCCCAGCTGCCGTGTAGACACAGCCGGTGCGGTCTCTAGCTTGCTGGAAGAATGTCAAGTTCCCGCTTTTGTGAAATTAGGGTTCACTTGCTTGGCTGATGTCAGGACAACAGCCTTTGGCAGCTCACTGGCCCAGCATCTCTAACTTATAGGGCTAATATGAAGGCAAAGTTCTCGGCACGGTGACTAGCTCATCAGCTATAGCTTGCTGAGCTAACATCACAGCAGAGTCCTCCTTGTGGGCTACTTGCTGAAGAGCCATCATCAAAGGGTCAGTGGGGGGTCCCAAGGCACCGCCCTCTCTCTGGTGGCAGTAGAGCTCATGGCCAGGGTTCAAGACGCCTTCCTCTCTCTGGCAGCGATAATGCCTCATGGCAAGGATCCAGTAGCCACTGCAGCCAGTGGCTGTATCGCCCAATGGCAAGAGTCCAAGTAGGCTGCTTTCCCTACCGGCTAGGGTGCCTAGTGGTGAGTGTGGGGAGGGTAGAGGAACTCCAGCTCACCCTACTCCAGCTGCTTCCGACCTAGGGCCTTTCAAAACCAGTTACCCTGGTACAGGGCTCAGGGCTCCATATCCCCAAATGCATTCCCTGGGTCGCTTCCTACCCTTTGCACTGTCTCTGGGATCCCCTCCGGTGCATCATCTCCTTCAGTCCCCGCGGTCGAAAGGCTTCCTGCAGCATAGCTAGGGAGCGCAGCCTCAGCGGTCTGGATTCCCGGTGGCTTCTCAGCAGGAGTCTGCAGCACGCATCTATTCTCCCCCTCAGCCTGCCCACACGGAGCTGAGCAGCTTCCTTTTATAGTCTCCCTCCACTGGGCACATGCCCACATGGCCTCTTGGGCCCAAAGCCAGTTTTTAATCCCTGTGTCACCAGTGTGGGGTTGATACGCCCCATCACAGCCATAGCATTCTGGGTCAATACCAAGCATGCACCGCTAAGTTCTCTGGATCAGTTTCTCTGGCTTGCCCAGATGATGCCAAAGCACTGGCCTCTGTAGCAACTAACTCAGCAGTTTTAGCATGGTAGCCTGTTACCAAGGTCCAGGCCTGTCACAGCACCTCGATCTCCCTGAGCTTAGCTAGAGACCCTCAGTTCTGTAAGACAACTCTATCAGCATTTGGCGGGCAGGCTGATGTCAAGGCCAAGGCTGGGCCTCTTGGAGCTTGCTGGTTCAGCAGCTCTGGCTTGCTAGCCCGAAGCCAAGTAAAGCCTCTGTGAAAGTCACAGCCACAGCACCAGTGGTTAAAATAGGTCCACACAGGTGAAGGGAGTGCAACCATTGTGGTGGTTGTAGATTGTCATAGGTATTGAGGTTTGCAGTGTTGTTGTAGCCATGTTGGTCCCAGGAGATCAGAGACACAAGGTGGCTGAGGCATTATAGGAACTGGTCCAATAAATATATTAACTCACCTGCCTTGGCTCATAGGTATGGACATCACGTTATGAGAGGACGTTGTGTCATCTCATGTGATGGGACATGGCATGTGAAAGAGACTGCGACAAAGGAATCAGCATAGCTAAAAGGAATCCACGTCCCCTAGTAGGCCTGGAGCCAGCCAAAGAGTGTGTGTGTGTGTGTGTGTGTGTGTGTGTATGTGTATGTGTGTGGGGGGGAAACACTTGTGCTCCCAGCCTTTCTTTCCACTCTGTAGTGCCAGCAGGGAAGAGGCAACTGACAAGGCCACTCTGCCTAAGGGAGGGGAAGTCAGCAGCAGGGTCTCCCTTCCTTGCTCCCTGAGGGGAGGGAGAACTGAGTGAAACAGGATCTGCCTCCCCCCTCTCTTTGTCCCCAAGGGCACAGGGGGAACCAGCAAGGCATGAGGAGGAGGCAGACTGGGGCCTCCCAGCCTGGACAATCCTCCTGCCACCAGGTGCGGCTGCTGCTGCTCTGCCTAGTGGCGGGAAAGACTTGGAGACCCATCAACTCCCCAGCCAGGCACCAGCCCCTCCTGCTGCTCCCACTTCAGATTCTCCCTCACATCACCAGCCAGTGAAGAGGCAGGAGGAGGGGAAGCTCTGGGAGAGCAGAGTTCTCCTAAGCCTAGAAGAGAAAAGGCAAAAGCTCTCACTCTCTCTGCTTTAAGCCGAGCAGGGGGAGCTGTGCTCCCTCATATGATCCCCAACTTTAAACTCTGGTTAATTGGCACAAGCTTATAAATTAATGGAGAGTCCTATAGTGGTTGCTGAAATCATCTGCCAGAACAAGAGGGCCCCACTGAGTGTGACCTCCCACCAGGAGAGATACAGGGGCTCCCTCTCCATCTGTTGTGGCTTGACCCTGGTGTGTCCTGCTCAGTTATTTCCAAACCTGTTTCACAGCAAGGTAGCAGCGTTCCCACCTTCCGTTATTACAGACATTCCACTTCCAAAAGAGGAGCCAGCCTCATCAGAGAGACGATCCCTGCTCTGCTGAGCCCTGAAATGTAGCATTTTGGTGGTGATCCTGTCTGGGAACATCAGGCAATTTCTCCATAACACCAAGATTTGGTCTCCCTTCATGTCAGATTTTAAAGCCCAAAGGGACCATTATGATCATTTAGTCTGACCTTCTGCAGAACACCAGCCTCTGAGCTTCACCCAGCCACGACTCAATCTGCTAGGCAGAGGGTCAGAATCTACAGGCAACACGAGAATAACAGCCTCGCTGCTGTTCTTTGCCCATCACTATGAAGGGCTGCTTGAAGGGGTGTACTGGGGAGGAAAAGCATTCTGCCCGGGGTCATGACCCTATCTGCGGCCTATTAATAGGTTGTGGCAGATCCTGGCCACCCTCCCTTATATGGCTATACAAAAAAGGGGATGGGAGCATCCTGAAAAATGTTTGTTGCAAAATGGCCTTATCAGAGTGGAAAAGGTAGAGAACCACTGAGACAGAGGGCATGGAGAGCCTAACGCAGGTGTGTTTGGTTCAGCCATCTCACTGCTATCAAGCTGCATTTTAAATAATTATTTTCTAATTTGTTGAAAATTAGGAATACCATAGACGTGAACTAAAGAGCTAGAGGAGGCAGCAGCATTTGATGATTCATGGACTGCAAAGTCTGCAGAATGGCGACCAGCCCTCCTCTGCTGTGCTCAGTAGCTAAGGCCTCACAGCAATACTGTTCTAGGGGGACTCTAGGGAGACTGTTGCTTCAGAAGATATCACTGCCACAGATTAACATTGCATTGGGTATTGGAGGCTGAAGCAAGGGCAGGCTGCCAATGGCCTCTCATGGAATGTGTGGATCCAAGTGAAAGGTCTGTGCTTGCTCTTAGCTCCCTGAGGTGGAATGGTATTACAGAAGCAACACAATCAGCAGACAGTGTGGAGGAGGCATCTCTTGCTGTGCTGGGGCAACACCTTCTGCTTGATGCAGAAGTGGCATTGAGCATCTAGCCCTGCTTGGGTTTGTAATGACCATCTTCTGCCCAGAGGTTGTCAGGTGCAGAAGGAAACAGGTTGATCCCCATGGACCGTTTCCAGTCCACAAGAAATAAAAAGGTATCTAAAACCAGTTGGCCACTTGTCATATATTTTAAATGCATGAGGCAGGAAAAATAGGGAGATGGATTTTTGAGATAGGAAAGAACTTATCAGAGGTTCCTATATACTAAAAGGAATATCCTTCTCTCTGCTGTAGAGACCTGATCCAGCAAAGCACTTAAGCACCTGCTTAACTTTAAGCAGGTACCTGAGCAGTCCCATTGATTTCAACGAGACTACTCAGCTGCTTAAAGTTAAGCTCCAACTTAAGTGCTCTATTGGATTGGAGCCTTTTTGTCTTGTATAATCAAAGTTCAGAATAAGTAACTTGATGGCTAAGAGCCTCACTTTTACTGTTGGTCACTGATGTGCATCTTGATTTACACTTAAGAAAAAGTCCCTAACACGTGACAAGAATATTAAACCACAATTTCAGTTAGACCTTACTCTAGAAAAAGTGTGGTGTATAACTGCACCAGAGGTGTATAAACTTTGTATTGTCCATATTGTCATGAATGACAGTATAATAAAACCTTTAAATGGCTTCATTTCCCACTGACCTGACATTTTTATATGCACACTTGTATAGACACATGCTATACATCATAAGCTGAATGACTAAAGGTTCATTTTTCTTCACATCCCTTTTCATAGGTCTCAGATGCCATATTTTCAATCTGGTTTTTATTTTAAGCTATTATTAGAAGCCCCACGGTGTTATGTACCAAAATGAAGTCACGGTGACAGAGAAGGGACTTTAAACAGTGACACACACGTCAGCCCCCATTAGTTATGTTTCATGCCACCCATCTGTGAGGCCCCACCTTGAATGCTGATCAGAGCAAATATGTTTTATTGTCACAAGGTGCGTGTGTTTTCATAAAAAAATGAGTTGGCCTTTTATATGCATAACAGCGATTTGTATGCTGATAAAAAACTCTTGTTACTAAATTGCAGTCATGGTCCATTCCTACAGTATATATATTGGATCTGACTCACTGTAGGGGTGAAAGATATTACATTTTGCTTTTAGGCTTTCAAGATTTCTTAAAATTAGATACATACAAGACAGTAGCAAACTTCCCCCTTCCCCAGAAGTTTAAAAAAAATAATTGGTCCAGTATCTAGAAAAGACTGAATGATTGGGGGGGGAGGGGGGGGCGTTAATCTACCAATGCATGCTATGACAGTCATGTGAGCAACTATGACCCCTATAAATATTTATATAATCAACAGCAAATAGCAGAGGAATTTATGAAGACTGTAAAACAGGTCAATGAACGCCATAGAGCTGATTAGAATTCCAGGCAGTGACTGCAAAACAGTGCAATTCACTGTTCGGAATTCAGTTTTGTCACCTCAGTAACATAAATATAGATAATATTATTGAATTTATGAAATAACATTTGGTACAATATTTTATAATTACCACAAAACACCTGAGGGTGTTAATTCTCACCTGACTGCATGGCCAGTCATGGCTTTCAGCAACAGCTGCTCAGAGCGCACCTGCCATGGTTTCATTTATGTAAGGCCTGATTCAGTGCCCAATGAAGTCAATGGGAGTCTTTTCCTTTCCTTCGATGGGTGTTGAAAAGGGCGCCTATTAAGTGCTAGGGATTTTACACACTTTCTTCCCTCCATCCAATCCTACATCTTGGCCTGTCTTTCTCACATCTCCTCATGGATGTCTAGCTCTCAACTTAAATGCAACATGACCAAAACTGAGCTTTTCATCTTGTCCTCCCCAAACTCTCCCCCCGCTCTTTCACCATGTATATTACCACCGTCCTTTCAGTCACTCATGCAGGCTTCATCTTCGACTTGACCCTCTCTAGATCTACACGTCCAGGCAGCGTCTCAGTCTTCCTGCATCTTCCTATATAACATTTCTAAGATCTGGGCTTTTCTGTCTGTCCAGACTACCAGTGCTCTTGTCTAGGCTCTCATGCCTTGGCACCTCTAATCTCTTCCTCTCTGACCTAATCTGCAACAAACTTGTCTTTCTCACATCCATTTAAAATGTTGATGCCTGGATGATTTTCCTAGCACATGCTTCTAACTACATGAACCTCCTCCTTTGAGCCCTTCCGCTGACTCCTCCTCCTTCTCCTCTGTATCCAACGCAAGCATCTCATCTTCGCTTTTGAAGTCCTTTGTCTTTTAGCAACACCGTACACAACAGATCTCTTACCTTAGTTTCATGCTGAGCCACCTCAGTCGATCAGTGAGGCCAGCCTTTATTACTGATTAGTACACTTCTCACTCAGACACCTTTGTGACATCTCCCATGCCACCCCTTCCAGGTGGGGAAATCCATAAAGCTATTATCTTCTCCTCCGTCAAACCCCTCCTTAAGGCTCACTTCTATCACGATGCATTGCCTTCAGAACGCTACTGACAATGGCTAGCCAGGCAGGTGGTGACTGCTATGTATTATGCTCATACTCCTCCTCCCCAGGCACCCCTATATGTCTATTTTATTCACCTGTGGTGTTCCATCATAATTCTAGACTATGAACTCTCTGGGGTAAGGACTTTTTGTACAGTGCCTGGACCAACTGGCTCCTTATCCCTGATTAAGGCCCCTCACCACCACTGTAATACAAGCAATAATAATATGAAATGATGTCTGCTCCAAAGAGCTTACGTTCTACCCCTGACAGACAAGGAACAGGGGAAAAGGAGAGCAAGGAACAATGCACACTGTCTTCTCTTAGGGTGAGATTCATCGCTCTGCAGGGAGCTTATGCAGCAGTGACAACCTATTTTTCTCCCTTACAGCTTAAATAGACCATTGCTTTAAAAATGTTACTGGTTTTTCCAGCTCTTTATGTGATACCAGGTTGCAGCTACCGCTCTGATTTATTTGCATGCCTCTTGTGAAAGGTCAGAAGGTTCCATGGCTTCCACTGGAATCATTGCAGAATGCCAGACAATATTATCCAATAACTATGGAATTAATTTGTGTCACTGCTACATTCTCTGCAGTCAAACAACATTAGCCCAGGAGTTTCCCAATGCTCTTCCTATGCTGCACTTACACCTTATCTCCTCGTGAAGCATCTGTAGGTGACACTGGATTTTATTTTCTAGGCCTTTGAGTTGGATCATCCATTGTTCATCAGCTAATGTTACTCAGAACAAGGTTACCAAGGAGAACTGTGCAGATCAGGGGCCCCTCAGCAGCACTGGCATCCAAGATAATTACTTGTGACCCCCTCCTCTCACTCTCATTCCAATTACCTGTATACATAGAAGAGTTACCTTGGTACGAAGGGGTGACCTGGAGGTGAAGAGCTCTGTATTCCTTCATCAATCCCCTGTGTAAGGCCAGCTTTATAAGCAGTATAAGTGGCTGCCTAGAGGGCAGTCAGTCTCACCTTTTTCCATACTGTGACTCCATGTTATTAAAAATAAATAAATACATTCATGATTCCCCTCCCATTGAGCCATAAAGAAAGGGAGGGGGATTGTGCCCCACCCTGGACCAGTTCGCACACAGCTTGGGGTTAAAAATTTATGGTTCAGAACGCCATATCTAGGAGGTATTGTGACAAAGCATGGAGTCTTCACGACTAGCCGGTTGGAATTGCTACACTGGATACTGCCTCTATAGGGGTAGCTGGAATGGGAGCCCAGTGGGATGGGAGGGAGGGAGTAAGAATTATATACCTACGATGCCAATGCTGCTGAGGGGTAGTCTTGCCCCGATACACACAATCCCCCTCTTGGTAAACTTTATTCTGTGCTACGTGATTGATGAACAATAGAGGATGCTATGCACAGGCCTAGAAAACAGAATCCAGGGTCATGTACAGACATTTCATGAGCAGATAAGGTGTAAGTGCAACACAGAGAATATTGGAAAACTCCTGAGCTAAATGTTGTTTGGCTGGAGGAAATGGAGCAGTCACACAAATTAATTCCATAGTTACCAGATAATATTGTGTAGTGTTTTCCAATAATTCCAGTCCAAGTGAGGGAACTTCTGCCTTTTCATGAGAGGCATGGATATAAATCTGTTCCGCTCTACAATGTGTTTTTCTCCTCAGTCTTCTACTTATTCTGCCACCTTGACCTTAGACTGGCAACCCAGCCCTCCCCACCCATGATAATAATGTTCTAACGATGACCATGGTGCAGTGACATTTGGTTTAAATGTCTCAGCACTGGGGAAAGCTACAGATTTTTCTGCCAATACAGAAGGTCCCATTTTTCCAAACTCTTCGTGGTGGGCAGGAGGGGCAGAAGACGTTTAGCCACAGAGTGAGCTGAGCTGTATTTCTAATCCTGCTTCAGTCAGGTTTATGAATGTTTCATACAGCCATCTGTTTATTTTTGGTGTCTCATGCTTTCCCCTGAGTTAGGGCCAGATTCTGCCAGGTGCTGACCGCTCTCAGTTCTCACTGTTCACCCACAGAAGAGTTGGTTGGGTAAAAAACAAAACAAACAGTTACACCACATTTTTTGATTTATGAAACTTGTGAAAAAATATTTCCGGTTTTTTAAAAAGTTTTGAAATGTCATTGATGGTTTCCAAATCCCCCAAAATGTTGACTCTCATGAAGCATTTAGTCCCTCGTAGGCTTTGGACAAGAATAGATCCATCTTCATATCATAAGGAGGAGTTTATGGCTGACATCAAACAAATAGTTTCAAAAAATGCTGGATAGTTCCAAACACTCTGGTTTCCCTATTTGTCCTACTATTTACCCAGGAAAAAGGAGAAGGAATGTTAGGAGAGAGAGTCAAGTCCTCATCCAGCATCTTCTGCTTTAGAATTCTCTCCGCTTTGAATTCTAATGACTGTCCCACAATGCCACTGTTGCAAATCTAACAGTCCATCCCTCACAATGGTCATCTCCCCCGTCCCAATCCTATTTTTGCCCCCAGAATACCTTGTGCCTTTTTGGCAACATGGTGTGGGAGTTGTCAGTTTTCTTAGCTAGCGTCGCCTCTTAGGCTATGTCTACACTACCGCAGTAAGTCGACCTACGCTACGCAACTCCAGCTACATGAATAACGTAGCTGGAGTCGACGTACCTTAGGTCAAGTTACCGCGGGGTCTACAGGAGAAAATCTCCTGTCGACTTACCTTACTCTTCTCATCGGGGTAGAGTACAGGGCTGACTGGAGAGCTATCTGCAGTCGATTTGGCGGGTCTTCACTAGACCCGCTAAAATGACCGCCAGTGGATCGATCTCAGAGTGTCGATCCTGGCTGTAGTGTAGACCTGCCCCTAGTCTCTGTCTACACCACAAAGATGTGATTGTAGTATGGGTGGCATACCCATGCTAGCTTTGATCTAGCTAGGACAAATAACAATAGAAGCATAGATATGCTGGCATAATCTTCTGCATGGGCTAACAACCAGAGTACATACCCATGGTACTTGAAAGACTTGCACTCTGGTTGCTAGTCCATGCAACCATATCTACACTACTACTGTAACCCATGCTGGCTAGGTTAAAGCTAACACAGGTATGCTTACGCATGCTACCATCACACCTTCACTTGCAGTGTAGACATGAGTTTCCTCACATGAATTTGTTTGGTTTCTAACGCTTTGTGTTAGAATTACTTCAATAGTATTCACTGTATCAAAATCCTGTTTTGTCCCTCTTTTTGCCATGCTAAATAGTGATCAAGGAAAAAAGCCACAATAACAGGCAGTGCTAACCCATGGTTACATTGTAACATTCAGTGCAGGAATACAGGCCCAAGCTTTCTGTTGTGCCGGAGTCTGCTCAGTGGAGCAGAGAGAGACTATGCCTCAAACACACATCAATCCTCCACCACAGGCTCCAACAGAAGCTGTCTTCTTAGGACCAGGCTCTAACCCTCGTGGTGATTCCCCAGCACTGTAGGAATCTTCAGTGATGGAGACTGGGCCAGTTATCATCTGCTTTGCACTCCTAGGGACAGAGCAGGGAAGAGAATCTGGACTATTGACTTTGGCTCATGATTTACCCCCCATCCCCCATTGTCATCAGAACACGTGGCCTGATTCTGCTGTCACTCCTACTAGTATAGACCAGCAGCAAATCCACTGAAATCAGCTGAGCTGTACTCGTGTAAAACCAGTGAGTGCAGAATCAACCCCACAGTCTCTCCACACAATACATTAGTGTGTAACTACTAGGAGAGAAGGTAAACTTTGTTGCTTCTATTGCCTCGCAATTCCCTCTGCTGGCAGATAAGTCTCTGGGAAGCATTATCTAGCCTGGCGAGAGAGCAGGTGTTCTGGCTGTGAACAGTGGCAAGTAAAGAGAGACTAGGATAGGAGAGCAAGCACCAACTTTGATTGAAAGGGTGGAATTCACAGGCTAGAGGAAACAAATGCCATTTTTATGCAGAATACATCTCCCCACCCTTCATCTCCTCCACTTCCCAGCATGGTACTTTCTCTTACGCATAGTATCAATAGCAGCCTAAAGCCTAGAGGCGCTGCACAATTATGCAGACACCAAGGTTCAGAGGCCCTCAGTAAGTGTGACTGTATCCAAGTGCAATGTTTAATGGGTTCAGACCTGGGCAGAAGTGCCTGTAATTACAGTCATGTCTGGGATTCTGCTACCTGATCAGAGCTGCCTTCAGTCCAAAGTGTAGAAGTTACACAACGTGCGGGAGGAGGTGATGACTGAATTCAGTTTGTTATGGGGACGGAGCTCATGTATAAGCGCTATGGAAGCTGGGCGCAGGTTTCTCTGGGTTTGGGAGGAAGGAAAACTGGGGAACTCCTGTGATGCTACCAATGCTTAATTTGTAATGAAAGAGGTGCCAGGGCTCAAGCAGGGTTTTGTTTTGTTTTTTAAACTTTCATAACTGACATGGCAAGCCCAGAGGTGCCGGAACTATGAATTGCCAAGCCCAGAGGTGCAGGGGGTCAGCTCTCGCAAGCCCTGGCACAAATTAAGCACTGAATGCCACAGTGCACAGCTGAAGTGGCAGCAAAACACGGGGGCGGGGTGTGTGTGAGGATAGGAGGATATGAAAACAAGGAGAATTCCTTTTCTTTAGCTAAGCTGGGACGCAGAATTTGGCAGGTTCTGAGACCTTTTATATAAATAGGTACTACAGAGTGCATTGGAAGTCACGGGCCACTTTCATGATCTAAAGCACCAGAATAACTATAGCGTTACTGCAGTGTCTGGGCCACTACCATAGAATAGGGTTACCATTCGTCCGGATTTACCCGGACATGTCCTCCTTTTTGTGCTAAAAATAGCGTCCGGGGGGAATTTGTAAAGCACTCACAATGTCCGGGATTTCCCCCTTCCCCCGGCAGAGCAGAGCGAGCGGCTGGGAGGGCTGCAGGAAAGTCCTGGGCTGGACTCCGGAGCGGCTTCCTCCTCCCTCCCTGCATTCTGAGCAGGCAGCTCCTCCTCCTGCAGCCCGGTCCGGCAGCACTGTGCAGGGCCAGGGACCGGGTTTTGTTGTGCTGGGGAGCTCAGCCATGTGTCCGGCTGGCACAGAGCCCAACACCCTGTTCTGAGCAGCAGGGTAAGGGGGCCAGGGAGGTTCTGAAGGGGGCAGTCAAGAAACGGGGGGGGGGGGGGGGGAGGCGAC
>NC_048301.1:112258926-112316573 GCF_013100865.1 Trachemys scripta elegans
GACCCAAACCCCGCGACCCCAGCCCGAGCGAGGCCTGATTCCTGGGGGAGGGGCTTGATGCTGGCAAGCCCCGCCCCCAGGAATCGGGCCCCGCTCCCGCCGGGGTCATGGGGCTTGGGTCCAGGCCAGAGCCACTGGGGCCGGGGGTGCTTGGCCGGCACTGGGCCGGGTGCGGGCCGGCGTGCTCTGCCGGGGCCCGGGCCGGTGCGCTCGGCCGGAATCGGGGCCGGCTCCCCGTGGCCCGAGCCGACCCGGGCCGGAGTTGCTTGGGCCGGGGGTGCTCAGCCGGCGCCAGGGCTGGGCCAGAGCCGCAGGGCCAGGGCGACACACTCTGCCAGAACCAGGGTCGGCGCCCCGTGGCCTGAGCCAAGCCAACCCGACCCGGAGCCACTCAGGCTGGGGCCGGGGGTGCTTGGCCGGGCCCGGAGCTGCGGGGCCGGGCTGGTGCGCTCGGCTGGAACCGGGGCCGGCGCCCCAGGGTCTGAGCTGAGCCGGAGCCAGAGCTGCCGGGGCCGGAGGGAGCCGCTCGGCCGGGGCCGGACTGAGCCGCGCCTCCCCCCAGCTTACCTGCTGCCGCCTGCCCCTGCGCGGGAAGTCTGAAAACAAGAACATCTGATTCGTGGGAAGCAGGGGAGGGGGAGGAGCAGGGGGTGGAGCGTTCAGGGGAGGGGAGGTGGGGGAAGTGAGCTGGGGGCGGGGTGGACAGCTGCGGGGCCCTCTTAGGCGCGGGGCCCGATTCAGCGGAATCGGCTGAATCAGCCTAAAGCCAGCCCTGGTATTATGGTAGCACCTAGAGGTCCTAACAGAGATTAGGGCCCCACTAGGCAGTGTGCAAACACATAGTAAGGGACAGTCCTTGCCCTAATGACTTTACAATGTAAAGAGACAAGACAAAGGGGATACAACAGACAAGTAGAAGATCAGGAACTGAATTCCTGGCCCCATTAAAGACTCAGTGGAGCCAGGATTTCACCCAGAGAGACTAAGTGACTGGCCCAAGATCCTACAGGGGGTCTGCAGCAGAGCCGGGGATAGAACTAAGGTCTCCTAAGTACCAGGCTAGTGCCTTAAACACAAGACCAGCCTTCCTTCGTTAGTCCTGATATTTTGTTTCACTTTGATCAGAAAGACGTTTATTTTTCCTCCAAGAAAGAAGTTCCCAATTTCTTTCTTTGAAAAAGCACGGGTGGGGTAAAATGCCCAACAGATTTTACATGCCTTTATTGCAGCCACATGAGTTGCTAAACACTATGAGGTTTGCTGCTCTTTTGCTAGACTCAAGAAAAGTCAACGTAACCAGGGTACAACACGAAGCTCCAAATACAGTAAAAGCTGTGCTATCCGGCAAGCTCTATAAACCAGTATTTCTGATCTTCAATGGGGTTGCCAGGTGTCAGGTTTTTGACCTGAATGCCTGATCGAAAAGGGACCCTGGTGGCTCCAGTCAGCATCGCTGACTGAGCCGTTAAAAGTCTGATTGGAGTGGGGCCAGCAGGCTCCCTACTTGGCTTCACGTGGCTCCCTGGAAGTGGCGACATGTCCTTGCTGCTCGTAGACAGAGGAAGGGCCATGGGGGCTCCGTGCGCTGCCCCTGCCCCATCCCATGCACTGACTCTGCAGCTCCCATTGGCCGGAGGCGGCTCCTGCAGGCAGAGGCAGCGCACAGAGCCGCCTGGCTGCACCTCCGCCTAGCAGCAGCAGAGCCCGCGCCACCTCCCGCACCCTAACTCCCAGCCCTGAACCCCCTTGCCGTACCCAAACTCCTTCCCAGAACGTGTGCCCCGTGCCCCAAACCCTGGCCCTGAGCACCCTCCTGCATCCAAATTCCCTCCCTCTTAGTTAACCGGAATTTTTGATTTACTGGCACCCCCAACATGCCGGATAACAAAGCTTTTACTGCACATAGAATCGTAGAAATGTAGGGCTGGAAGGGACCTTTAGAGGTCAGACAGTCCATCCCGCTATGTGCTGAGACAGAACCAAGTAAAACTAGTCCAACCTTCACAGGTGTTTTTTTAACCTGTTCTTAAAAACCCCAATGACGGGGATTCCACAACCTCCCTTGAAAGCCTATTCCAGTACTTAACTATCCTTATAGTTAGAAGGTTTTTCCTAATACCTAACCTAAATCTCCCTTGCTGCAGACTAAGACGATTACTTATTATCCTACCGTCAGAGGACATAGAGAACAATCTATCATTGTCCCTTTTTATAACAGCCTGAGGGTTCTTTTCCCAGACTTCTTTTCTGAAGACTAAATATACCCTGTATTTTTAGCCTTTCCTCATAGGTCAGGTTTTCTAAATCTTTTATCATTTTTGTTGCTCTCCTCTGGACTCTCTCCAATTTGTCCACATCTTTCTACAGTTTGGCGCCCAAAACTGGACATAGCAAGTAGAGCAGGACAATTACCTCCCATGTCTTATATCTGACACTCCTTTTTGGACACCCCAGCATGATATTTGCCATTTTCACAACTGCATCACATTGTTGACTCATAGTCAATCTGTGATCCACTATATCTCCCAAATCCTTTCTGCAATACTACTTAGACAGTTATTCCCCATTTTGTAACTCAGCATTTGACTTTTTCTTCCTAAGGCCTAGTCTACATGGGGGGTGGAGGGGAAATCGATCTAAGTTACGCAACTTCAGTTACGTGAATAACGTAGCTGAAGTCGACGTATTTAGACCTACATGGTGAGTCGACTGCTGCCGCTCCCCTGTCGACTCTCGCGGTGGTGGAGTACAGGAGTCGACGGGAGAGTGCTCGGGGGTCAATTTATTGTGATAAATCGACCCCCACTGGATCGATCGCTGCCCGCCAATCCGGCGGGTAGTGTAGACATACCGTAAGTGTAGTACTTTGTACTTGTCTTTATTGAATTTCATCATTGACCAATTCTCCAATTTATCAATGTCCTGAGTAGAGGAAATACTCTTTCCCAAGGATGGATAGTAGAGGACAAACAGCTGATCTGTTCTTCTGTGTAAAGAAACACTATTTTAGAATCAGCTTTGCATAATGAAAATAATACGCAGCTTGGATTAGACGATAGAAATTTGATTATTTTTTTAAGCAACGGATGTACACACTGTACATACTGGATTTAGAATGTCTTGTTCCTGGATTCAGAAATGTCTCCAGGATAAAAAGGAAAATAATATTTATTACTTGTATTACTGCAGTACCTAATGGCTTCAATCAATATCAGAGTCTCATTGTGGCAGATGCTGTATAAACACTCACTAAGAGACAGTACCTGCCCCAGAGAGCTTTACAATCAAAATAGACAAGACAGAAAAAGAAAGCATTACTATCTCCATTACATGGTAATCTAGTAGGTCTTTTCAAGCTCTCATTTCTATGACCCTAAGCTATCATGGTGTATTTTTTCCAGCTCTCTCAGATCAAATATGTAAATTACACACTTGGATGATGTAGCTGGTGTTGGTGCCCCAAGATAGGCACAGAAATATAGAACTTACAAATGTAGCCCCAGGAGCAGTAACTGTACATCATGCTGCTGTTACATTTCATAGCAGTACTATCAACACAGAGAGCACTCTGTTCAGGATTCAAAACCAAGGCCGTATACACATGAGCAAACTGGAGCTGAAAATTCAAATGACCTGTTGCTGCTGTTCCATAGCACAGGCACTGCCATTAAAAGAAACCAAGCAGCACAAGACCAGAAAATACCATCCAA
This sequence comes from Trachemys scripta elegans, assembly GCF_013100865.1. Classification (NCBI taxonomy): domain Eukaryota; kingdom Metazoa; phylum Chordata; order Testudines; family Emydidae; genus Trachemys; species Trachemys scripta. The sequence continues at coordinate 112,262,637 of NC_048301.1, forward strand.
GCTATAGTTTAAACAGAGGTTGTCATTCACCCTCCAAACCACCCGCCTGATCCATCTTCCACTCCAAGGAGCACAATGATAGGCCCCAGACATAATCTTTTATTATGCTACATTTCTCATCTAGCTGACTTCATTGCGGTAACGTGACTCCAGCCAGCTATGTCCCCTTCGCTTCCCAGGTGTAATCCTCAGCTACGTGACTAGCTGGATAGACCATTGTGAAGACATAGGCCTCAATCCTGCAAAGAGCTGTATGCAGGTGGATTAAGTCAGCGTGTGCAGCAGTCTGCCCTTGCAGAGATCAGTGACATCAATGGGTCCTTAAACAGTAGAGATCACTAGCTCATTACAAACTGGCAAACATGCATCCTGGCAGACTGCCACGTGCAAAGAGGGCACGGCTCAAAATCCTAAATAGTTGGCATTGGCCACAGATTGCAAAGACAAGACTTTGGAATATGTTGGCAACTGACCTCTTCTGGGACAGTCTCTTTCAATGAGATATCTCAATGGGACTTCAAAAATGCCAAGGAAGATTTTTCTATCATTCATTGCATACTTGGCGTGAAACTGATCTCTCTGGTTTCCCCACCCCTCCAACTAATAATGTCTATGATGTAGTCCCATTAGCAGGATCTGAAGGGCACTTAGTGGCATTTTGTTTCTGGTTCCACAAATTGCTTCCTTTACTATTTTTCCAATACCAACTTCACTAAGAAGCTTGGTATCCCATCCCCAGCCACAAGCACAGCTGTGTCTGAACTCTCCCTGCTAACCTACCCCTTCATGTTCATGGTTAGACGGGACTGTTCCATGGCCTCTCTGGATTACAGTCCAGCTACATCACACAGCGTAGTCAAGTGTATATCTTATCCTACCTTCATAGATGAGGATAGAACTGTGCACCTTCTCCAAAAATACAAGCTCTGGCCCCTTCAGCTGAAGCAGAAGCTTTACCAGCTGTTATTAGGGTTTTACACAACACAGGCTGCAGCCACTAGAGGGCAAGATAGTCACACTTAAGCAGGTCTGCCATTCTATCCACCCAAGGACCGTGGTCTACAGTCACTAGACAATGCACTACTAGGTCTCCCACTGAACACTCTTGTTTATTATTTGCTTTACAGTAACACCCTGGGGCCCACCTAGTATCGGAGACGCATTGGACATTTTAGAGTTAATCCTCCTATATTTTTCATAGGCAACACTTCTGCTGCACATCTTTATCCTAAAATGGCCAAGACCAACACACCCTTAACTCTGCTCTTCACAGTACATTCCAAATGCTTTATGGAATTCATTAAATCTGTCCACTACATCAACAGGGCTGACACTGCTTAAGTTCAGGGACCGTGTCCAAATAAAATGGAGTCCAACATGTATCAGTGGGACAGTACAATATCTTGAATGTAGATGCCTCACTGAGTCAGTTCACCATTAAGACATTATTCAGTGCTTTCTCTAGAACACTTGTCCAAACTAGTCACTTAATCCCCTCAATTAGGGATGATATGCAGGCAGTTTTTGTGGTTCTCTGCCAAAACTATCTCCCAGTGCTCCCGTATTACATATTCTGTGCAGCTGTCTGAACTCCTATGGCACTTGCTAAAGGAGCCTTCTGGGACTTTGAACTCTTGTTTCCTGAACTTATTTGTTATTCTTTTAACAAAAAAAGATGACCCAGAAACTGCTTATTCTGAAATACCGATATGTCATTGACCAGCCTCATCTGAAAGCCTATGGACTACCTGTGTCTTTGTTTTTATTTACTCCAGGGTGAGTTTATGCAAATTAAAAAGAATTACATCTTGAGGCAGCACATACAAGTCTGCACAGAGCTCCTCTGATCTTTGTACAAGCATGTATAAAATATAAGTCAAGCAGAAATCCTGGCACACTGGGACTAACAGACTAGCCTTTGCATTTATTTGTGTCTATTATTCTCTTTTCTTCAGTCTGACCATCCCTTGTATTTTTGATCTTTTGCCCATATGACAATAGAAGCTTCTGCTGATGGATGGTGTGGATGTGTATTTCAGTCAACCTTGACCTAAGAGTGCAATGTGGCAGCTCACATTGTGTTGCTCACAGGTATCAAGAGACTGCAGGTCAGATCTCCAGCAGACCAGCCCAGCAATACTGAAGTCAATGGAGCTACAGCTGAGGATCTAGCCCTGCATATTGTTTTCAGTGGCTACAACTAACTGGCTGTCGTTTCTTATGATTCATGCACTGTTTGCATTTGCAATCTGACAATAAATCAATACACAGATATCGCAGACAGGTGCTACACCTCTGAAGGGCTTAATTAGCACCGTTGATCTCCTCCTAGCTGAATGTTCTCTGCATTCCCATAGACACATTTTTGTAACTCAGCATAAATTAACATGCAAAACCCAATCAAGTTTTATCACTCAGTTGGTTACAATGCCTTTATTATTTGTTGGGAGTGCACCCCCGTTTTCATCCTTCTGATTGTTAACACCCTGCCGTTTGCTTGCTTGGCAGAATTTGAACGACGCAGCTCCAGCTCCCAGGAGCATGAAGAGTCCCGAGCGATCTTAGCACAGAAGATTGAAAAAGAAACGGTTGGTAGCAGGAGTTGGGCATCCATAACAGGCAAAGAGATGTGGGGAGAAAGGGAAGAAGTTTGTCCATCATGAACAAATTGTATGTAATTTAATCATTTAAAACTGGCACCTAGATACCCACCACGAGGAGATGGACAAGAGAGAAGATGATGCATAGGTCAGATTGTGCCACGTGTACTCGCCTTACTCCTTGAGTGGTTGGGACTTTTCAAAGAGTGAGGTACTAACTTGATATGGAAAAGAGTGTCCTGATTAGGCCCAGAGATGCTATTCATGCAGTTTATTTTTTCCAGTTGCCTTGCAGTCCCATTTGCAGGTGGTCAGATACCACATTGTTAGATGCACTAGAACAGAAGTGCCTAAACACAGAATTTTGTGCCTGGAAATCATACTGTTAGAAAAAGATCAATTCCACTTTATTTCATGCCTTGATAAATAGCCCCTCCAGGGGCTCTAAGGAAGTGATCAATAGACCCTGGGACTGAGGCCCTGGTGGAAGTTATACTTCAGTGCTTAGGCTCCTAAGTCTGATGCAGTAGCCGCTCTTTTGCCCGGGGTTCAGCATTTTTGTCTCTTTGCTCCATTCACAGCAAACCCTGAACTGCACCCTGGATGACATTGAGGTGTTTGTCGCCCGGCTTCAGAAAGCGGCAGAGGCATTCAAACAGCTGAACCAACGGAAGAAAGGGAAGAAGAGCAAGAAGAAAGCGCCAGCAGGTATAGTCAATCAACCAGCATAATAAGCAAGTGGGTGAACAAGAGGGCTCAGTTAATGACTTGGGAGGAAATCTAAGCTGGCACAAATTGGCATCTTTCTGAAGCCTTCAAGTTCAGGTTCAGTGACATAATACATTCAGCACCATTCTGTAACTCCAGCTTAGTAAGCAGAGATTGCAGCACGGAGAAAAGATGTTCGCCCTGTCTTTATTATGTATGTGCTGCACTGCTAGGGCTCCTGAAATCCAATGAGCCAAATAACCCCTTGTCGTTAAAACCAATTACTTTAATTCATCGGAAATTTGAAAGCATGCTTTGCTCAAATAATCTTTCTTCCCAACTTCTTTTCAGAGGGGGTACTGACTCTTAGAGCAAGGCCTCCAACGGAGGCTGAGTTCATCGACTGCTTCCAGAAAACCAAGCTGGCTCTCAACCTCCTGGTAAGATGCAAATGTATTTCATTCCCTTTCTATGCTGCACTAAGAGTGCTGTATGCCTATAGAACACAACTACTATGCATGTACATTGCAAAACAACTGTGATCTCTCAAAACCAACAGAAAATAATACTGAAGCACCTGCTTTATTTCCTCCTGGTTATTTTACTACAGGGATGGGTGGGACATATTCTAGACTCCTACGTCATAGTCACTTGCTGACAAAATGCTGGTTAAAGCTTTTATATAATGTTTCTTGAGGCAGGTTTCTAATGGTAAAAAGGAGGAAGGTCCAGGCACAAAAATGTTGTCACCACTTTTGACCTGAGCTTCCAGTCAAAGTTCAACCCTGAAGTTTGTTCTGGTAGGGAGGAGAATTGAAGGATGGAGTCCGGTACCTTTGAGGCAATTGTGTTTATTTACACAGAACGCACAAAGTCTGGTTCCCTGAAAACAGGAGGAACCAAACAACAGGAGACAGTGTCCTTGCTCACAGCACCAAACTTCTTTCAGCTGGCACCTCCCCACCGGCATGCTCTCTCTCTCGGCTTTTCCCAGGATTGTGTTACCCGCTGCTTGCCAGGCCGCTGTCTGTCTCGCTATTCCATCCACACACCCTTACCTAAGGGAAATGACCTGTGGAGCACACCGCCCAGATGGTCAGAGTTACTGGGTAGGCTCATGTACCCCCTTTAGTCTTAGGCAGGATGGCTCAGCTGTCTCTCAAAGATATAGTAAATGAGGGGTGGAGATTACAACAGTTTAAATGAGGTTTATCCCAGCCCTCAACTATACGTACATAATTGCAGGCCAACATTTGTGTGAGCACAATAATCACAGCTGTGCACGCAAATAGGCCGTTAGATATCTAGATACTCATTAGTGCACAAGTTAGTGTTTTTGCACATACACTTCCACTTGCTGCTTTTAAAAACATCTGATTAGTTATGCAATCTTTCTACTTCTCTGTTTCGATGGGGGTGCAGGAAAGAAAAGAGGTTGTAAATAGGAAAGAAAGAACCATTGTGCTTTAACATGATTCACATTGGACACTTTATATATAGCGTTACTTTGTATGAGCTCCTAAAATACTGGCCTTGTGAAGTCCATAGGTAACTGAGCATACCCATGCTTCTAATTTTTCGCCCAAATGCTTTATAGAGCTCTTATTTTCCATTTCTCCTCTGGATGAGTTGCCCTGTTACAAACAGTAGAGCCAGGTACTACCAAGCGTGAAGATGTACCAAAAGCTGCTGATTCTGCTTAACTATACATATTAGAAAAGCAGGGTAATGACTCTGTTTGAATGAATTCTGTCATTTCATAGCACTCTAACCAAGCTTGCCCAATGAACCAGATCTAGCAAGATTAGTTTTAAGGAAGTTATTTGCAGAGAAACCACAGACTGTAAACAAGTCTAGGGCAACTGGCAGACCAACTTCAGACTTTTCTACTGCAACTGAATATTAATGCACATTCCCCCACCAGGGAATGAGCTGGCAGTGCCAGCAAACCCCACCACTCCTCCCCCTAGTGACCATCACTTGCGGGGAAGATACCTGGGGCAAACTCTGATAGGATAACTAACACCAAAGGCCAGATTATGAACCCCACCACAAAGCTCACTTTGTGCATCCAGGGCAGCAAGAAGTGTCCATAAAAACTGCGCTAAAGAGGTGGCCGAGGATTCACCTGGAATACAGGAATCCTTAGCTGGCATGGCTGGATTTACCCCAATCTTTCCTGATTCCCTCAGCCAGCAGAGGCTGGGGAGGAAGTATGACAGAAGAGGCAGGGTCGGGGCAGAATTCTGTTCTAGCTGTTAAATCAGTCCTGAAGCTGCTGTTAACTTGTGCTGGAGGCCTGCCCACAATCAAGGGAGGTTTAGATCCACCTTTGCACCACCCCGCCTCTAGGATTAAGCTATAAAGAGGAGGAGGAATTATTTAGTTTGCTCCAGAGAATGAGGGCTCAGGTTAGGAAAAATGGGATGTAATTAAGTGAAGCAAAATGTAGGCTGAATACCAGGGGAAAACACTGAGCTACAAGTTCTGTGAGACTGGGGAATGATGACCTAAGGGAAGTGGTGGAACTACCATCTCTTGAGTCATTTTAAAAAGTCTGGACTGGAGGATATTGTAGGGGACAGTCCTGCACCAATTCTCTAGGAGTGACCTAGTAAGTCTTTTCCATTGCTAATTTTTTCTGACTCTGATAGAATCACTCTGGCTCTTCAACTTTGCCTCATTGGAGGAAAAGTGACACCAGAAGCATCGAGATGTTCCAGTTAGAATGTAAACAGTTTGGGACCAGGGTCAGCTCTGTTAGGCATTTCTACAGTGCCTAGCACAGGGGCGGGCAAACTTTTTGGCCTGAGGGCCGCATCGGGTTTCCAAAATTGTATGGAGGGCCGGTTAGCGGAGGCTGTGCCTCCCCAAACAGCCAGGCATGGCCTGGCCCCGCCCCCTATCCGAACCCCCTGGGATTCCTGCCTAGGGTGACCAGACAGCAAGTGTAAAAAATCAGGACAGGGAGTGGGGACAGGGAGTGGGGGGGGGTAATAGGAGGCTATATAAGAAAAAGACCCAAAAATCGGGACTGTCCCTATAAAATCGGGACATCTGGTCACCCTATTCCTGCCCCATCCAACCCCCCCGTCCCCTGACAGCCCCCGGAACCCCCACCCCTGACTGCCCCCTCCCTCTCATTCCTGACTGTCCCCCGAGACCCCTGCCCCCATTCAACCCTCTGTTCCCCACCCTCTGACCGCCCCGCCCCCTGACCACCACCCCAAACTCCACTGCCCTCTATCCAAACTCCCTGCCCCCTTACCGCACTGCCTGGAACGTCAGAGGCTGGCGGCGCTATGTTGATCTAAATTTCCCTTTAAATAGCGCTTGCCTCAGCATAAATCGATAAAGGCTTGGTCTATACACAGATTTTGTATGGATAAATATGTTAGGAGTGTGAATTAAAAAAAAAAAAAAACAGAATAGTTATGCTGGTACAACTCATAGGATGGATGCAGTTATACCAGCATAAAGGTGCTGTCACAGATGACGGCAGCTCTGCCTGTATTGCCCACTTGTGTTCCAGCCAGGGCACCCACTCCAGGATCCTAGCTCTTCAGTCGTCACCTCACTTGGGAGGACACCTGCATCTCTCTCCTCCTGACAGGGGTTTTTCCAGTCTACACAGTTCCCTGCCTAGACTGTGAATTCCCCAGCAAGTCAGACTGCTTAAGACAGCTTGCATCCATGCGTTGCGTTTTCCTCGGAGGCAATACACAGAAATTGCCCACAATTATACGTTATGACACAGCTCTTTCTAAGCAAGCCCATTTATTCTTAAGGTGAAAGCATTACAGAGAAAACATATTATAGACAATAAAAAAAACCTACACACATGCTAATAAGCTTACCAGAGATCACCCTCAATTCCAGCAAGGGCTCTGGTAAGTGATCAGTCCTTCAAACCGCGCACAGGAGGTTTTTCTATGGCTACAAGTTCATAACAGCTTTTAGTGCAGAACAAGCACACCTACGCATAGGTTTGCCTTTCCTGTATACACTGTGGGTCTTTGATCTTCAGAGGCCATGAATAGCTAATCAGTCAGACAATGGTGCTCTCCTCAGTGAGTAGCTTCAAAAGGTTGAGTCTGGAGGTGGGAATTTTCATTCACCTCCGTCCAGGTGTTTTCTAGGAAACCCACTTAACTTTGTTTGTCCCAAAAATTCCTTCTTGTCTTCATTGTTTAAAATAGTCCTTTGAAGCTCATAACACTTCCCAGAGTTTACACTGGTCATGTCTGCCTCCTAGAGAAGTTGTATACAATTCCACATCCACATATACATTTTGCATTTATAATACAATGGAGTCCAAATCTACTGAAACTTAATTCAGTAAGATCTCCCAAAGCTATTGAAGGAAATTGCCATATCTGTCACAGGTGCCTTAAATCGGTAGAGTTTATTCCTCTTCCCATATGGGAATAGTTATACTGCTAAAAAAGCACCTTTATACCGGTATAACTTCATCCATGCTAGGGGGTTTGTACCACTTTAACTATACTGGCATGGTTAGCTCTATACAACTTGGGGGTTTAGATGAGCCCTTAGTCATAGATACAAACTGCTGCCCTGAGGGAACGTAAAAGGGGAAGTAGCAATGAAAATATTAATAAATTAAACTAGCCCCAGTAGAAACACAGCAATGGCAGAATTCCAGGTTGTGTAACTGCACACGCCTTAGGAGATGTCACTTCACTTAGTAGGCTTATATACATCAATTCTTTTTTACATTTTCTTCTCCACATTAATATTTAAAAACACACACCGCCAGCCTAATGTTACTTAGAACCTACGTAGCACTTCCCCAACATGAATCCGTCCTCACATCACGCTTGGGAATTGGGCAGCTCCATTTTGCATATGGAAACACTGAAGCAGAGAGGTTAAGTGATTTACCCAAGACTGCAGAGTGGGATTCGATGCTAGAGCTGGGACTAAATGCAGCTGTTCCTGGCTCCTAGGGCTGTGCTCAGATGACCTCACCTCTCTCTCACAACAGGATGCATGCAGCAGAAATAATTAAGACTCAAAAATAAGGATTTTAGCACACACAGCGCCGCAGTACCTTGCAGTTCCAGTGAGAGATCTAATTTTCCATTTTAGCAATGCCAACAATTTGTGACAGAGAGAGAAAAAAAAGGAAGCATAAACTGAAGTGATGTCATTACATCTTCCATTGATTGCTGCAAAAATACACTTGATTATCATACTTTAATCCCAGGCATTTCTTCTTCCTTTGCAACACAGCCCATTTCAAAAGGCAGAGCATTTAGGCCTTGTCTATGCTTGGGATTCTACAATCAGTGGCCAAAAACTTTTCTAGATACATTGGTGCAACCCCCCAAATATACACAAGGCCTTCAGCCATGTCTACACTACAGCAAAAAACAGAGAGTCCTGTGGCACCTTTAAGACTAACAGATGTATTGGAGCATAAGGTTTCGTGGGTGAATGCCCACTTCGTCGGATGCATGTCACCCACAAAAGCTTATGCTCCAATACATCTGTTAGTCTTAAAGGTGCCACAGGAGACTCTGTTGCTTTTTACAGACCCAGACTAACACGGCTACCCCTCTGATACTTCATACTACAGCAATGCAGCTGTGCCATAGATGCTAAATCAATCTAAGTTTTAGGTATAACCCAGGCCTCAGTGAAGAATTTTCCCTGTTGGTAATTTGCTGAATACATTTGCAGGGCACCTAGCTCACAATGGGGTCAGATGCCTAAATACCTCTGAAGTTCTAGACCCTTCTCTCTACCCAGGAATTTATGGTTCAGGTTTTCAAAAATGATCAATGCTTTTGGGTTCCCAACTCAAAACACCTTGAAAGGTTGTGATTTTCAGAGGCCAGATGTTTGGCACTTTCTGAAAAATCAGGCCTCTTTATGGGGTCTCAAAATGGACACCAAAGAAAAAAAAAGATTGAGTCACCCAAAATCATTATGTCACTTGGGCTAGGTCTCATGATTGGAAGCTAACCATTTATTTTTTTAGTTCTCAGTCTCTTACAGTAAGGGAAAGTACCAGAAAACAGTAATCTCTCTGTATCACAGAAGATAGGAACCAAAAGCCAGGTTTGGATTAATCTGGGATTCTTCTCTCTTTTCAGGCCAAATTGAGAAAGCATATCCAGAACCCAAGTGCTTCAGAACTAGTGCATTTCCTGTTTGGGCCACTGGAACTGGTAACCCTTTAAATACAATTCTTATTCTTACTAATGTGCCTGTGTAAAAAGTAGCACCAGTAGAGAATAAGAGGCAGACAGAGAGATACTGGACATGATCCGGATAAGGGAAGGTGCGCCAGTATTAGGTGTACACGTGCAAGGTAAGAAGTTACGAGCAGCACAGGGAGCATAGAACCTGATCCTGCATTAGTGATCACCATTGTAGCAATGGAAATCATGGGCTTGTAGTTCCCCAAATTATCCCAGAATACTAGCAGGTGCAAATGTAACCACTGTTTGGGGCATGTTGTGTGTTCTCCAGAGTCTAGTACAGCTCCTGCTCACAAGATTTAGTCCTTTAGTTCAAACTATAGTCTTGTGTTCTTAGCATTGGCAGTCCCTGATCATGACCAAGATGGCAGCCATTGCAGAAAGTCAGAGGAGCAGTACATAGCCAAGCACCTCACTTGCTAGATTAGGACAGCACTGAAACCCCATTTCCTCAAAGACACCAATCACCTATTTTTAGCCAGGGCACTTGCAGGGAGCATATGGGGATTCAGACTATCGTGCAAAACTGCACAACGAATTCACAGCCAAACCTTGAAACAGCGCAACATTCATCTGGGTTCAGGTTTAATTACAAACTTGAATGTGGCTCAAACTATTCACTAGGGTTGCGAGCCTTTTCAGACTTAGGGCCTACGGTCATGAGAACAAAATATGGTTCCAATATGGAGTGGTCCTGGGCCCCAATTTCAAGCAAATATCACTCAATACTTGCCCTGAAATACTATGAGAGATTCCCAGTTTCAACAAGAAACCCAGAGCAATTGATTTTCAGTTTGAGATTGTGGGATTTGTTCATGAAGTGAAAGTTTGTAACTGGCATTGTGTGTATGTGACCTAGATCATCCATAGCTGTGGAGGCCCTGAACTCGCAAGGTCTGTCGTCAGCCCGCTTCTCTCTAAAGACACCACAGATTTCCTGAGAGGACACCTGACACCGAAAGAGATGACGCTCTGGGAGTCCATTGGAGAGACATGGACCAGATCCAGGTGAGAGTTGGGCGGGGCAAAGGGACAATCAGCAGATTTCCAAGTTCTAAGAACATTTCAGAGCAGCATTTCACTTCTGTAGCCCGTTCAGGAGGGCTGAGCGTGAGGGCAGGATTTTGTCCAACAGGCTGAAAAACTAGGGCCCTGATTCACTGTTGTCCTGCACCTGTGTGGCTATTTACACCCTCTGCACTGATGTAAGTAATGTCAGCGGGTACCGGGCAATGGGGACTTGGGTCCTAGAAATGGATCATTTGAGGATCTCACTCTGCATATAATTTTTCCCCCCCATCTTCTAAGAGCGGAATGGCCTAGAGAGTCTGCTGTCCCAACCTACATCCCAAAGTTCCGCAATGGATGGGAGCCACCCCTGGAAATCTTCCGCGGAGCCCCATGGGAAATAGACATTGGACATTTACAAGAAGAGGTAGGTCTCATGCCTCAAGTCATCTTCCTTTTCTACCAACTTACTCGGCCAGCAGGCCAAATCCTCTGCTATCCCAGTTTACACCAGCTACAGATCTGGTCCTGTATTTCGAAGCTGACCTCAGGGACAAATGCCAGGTTCACAGCAAGAGCCTTGCTGTTTTTCAGCTGGGTTGATGCAGACGTGAGATCTACTGACTTTCTTGAGATGAGGCAATGGGCTTTATTCTCCACTCCATTACTGCAGTGAAATGCCATTGAATTCAGTGGAGTTCACCAGTTTTATGCTGGTGTGAGCAGGGAATCAGGTGCAAAGAGTCAGTAGGTTGGTTGGATTAGAACCCAGGTTCCTAGCTCTCTGTTGCCAGTACTAAATCTCATAGGGCAGGTCTGCACTGCAAAAAAAACTCAACCCCCAAAAACCTGCACAGTGAATCTCAGAGCCCGGCTCTATAGATTCAGGCTCACACTCTGGTACTAAAAATAGCAGTGTAGATGTTCCAACTCGGGCTCTGAGAACCATCCCCATTGCTGGGTTTCAGAACTCACGCAGGAACATCTAGTGCTATTTTTATAGCTGTAGTGCAAGCCCGAGTCTGTAGACCTGGGCTCTGAGACTCATTGCAGTGGGTGTTTTTTCAGTGTAGACTTACCCATAGGCTATACACTGTACAGAGCAGAGGCCTGTCACTGCGCAGCTTGCTGGCTTGCCCTGTTGCTGTAACCCTCTTAGCAAGTTATTCTTGATTCTTCCTGAAAATAACAGGCTCTGGCTAGAGAATGTTGGACTTATTTTTTACCGGACCCTGGAGCTGTCATGATCAGCAGCAATATTTTAATCCAGAAATCCAGTTACCATCTACAGTATCCTGGCCTCTTCAGCAGTAGCCCACGAATCACACCATACTTCATGGGTGGTTGTGCCGCCATCAGGTGCTTCCCAAATATACAAAATATTGGTTGACCTAACTGTGCTACAGTGGAGTTTGTGATGGAGTCTGAAATACAGTAAATGGGTCAATCCAGAGCTGAATTCGTTCTTACTTATCTGAATAAACTATAGAAACTCGGAAGTACATTCATGGATTTTAAGGCCAGAAGGGAACACTATGATCAGCCAGCCTGACCTGTATGACACAGATCTTAGCATTTCATCCAGCAAAGGGAATTATTCTTCCCTACAATGTAAGCAAGCCACAAGGAAGCAAAATAACTTGTGCTTCCTCTAGAGCAGGGGTCGACAACCTTTGGCACGTGGATCTCCAGGGTAAGCACCCTGGCGGGCCGGGCCGGTTTCTTTACCTGCCGCGTCCGCAGGGTCGGCAGATTGCGGCTCCCACTGGCCGCGGTTTGCCGCTCCAGGCCAATGGGGGTGGCAGGAAGCGGCGCAGGCCGAGGGATGTGCTGGCCACCACTTCCCGCCGCCCCCATTGGCCTGGGATGGCGAACCGTGGCCAGTGGGAGTCACAATTGGCCGAACCTGCAGATGCGGCAGGTAAACAAACCAGCCCGGCCTGCCAGGGTGTTTACCCTGGCGAGCCACGTGCCAAAGGTTGCCAACCCCTGCTCCAGAGCATCTCTTTTTGAAAGACAGCCAATCTCGATTTAAAGACTCCAGGCGATGATAAGTTTACAACTACCACCTTCCTGTATCTGATGCAGATTTACTCTCTTTTAGTAACACTATGACTCCATTTTACCTTTCCAGCTGTCATCAGCCAATGGATATCCCTATCGTAACTCATCGATAAAACGTGGACAGACACCTGATCAAACACAAGCAGTTACTCAACATGTAAATAGGTAATGTACTAGTCCCGGTGTTTAGCACAATGGAGCCTTGATCCTTGATTGGTGGCCCCAAGCATTATCACAATACAAAAATAAATACACCACTACCTTGATATAACGCGACCCAATATAACACGAATTCAGATATAACGTGGTAAAGCAGTGCTCCGGGGGGGCGGGGCTGCGCACTCCGGTGGATCAAAGCAAGTTCAATATAACGCGTTTTCACCTATAACGCGGTAAGATTTTTTGGCTCCTGAGGACAGCGTTATATTGAGGTAGACGTGTACTAAAATATTCCCGCCCCCTCCCCCTGGTACCTCTTTGCTATCATTAATTCATGCTAGTTGTCTACATCCAGAGATGCATGAATAATTATTCATGCATATACTGCCTGCCTGAAAAGCATTTTAATCAGCACATATGCAAGGAAATGGGTTACACCCAAGTGTATTTCATCTTTGTAGAGGAAGAATTATCAGCTGATTTGTCAGTCAGTCAATATGCTTTTATTTCAGACCATCATGCTGACATTAAGAAGTTGGTGGAGGTTCTGTTTCCCTGCATATTAGCCTGTGTTTGGGATATTCTGTTGCAATGTTTGTTGAAGTGGAATAGTTGTATGGCTACAGAAGTTAGTTTGCGCCTTTACATTCATTCCCCCTGGTATTACGTGTTTAGGGAAAAACACTTTAAGGATAGAATACATGCAAAAACCTACAGCTGGTCAAGATTTTTCTGCTGAGATTTTTGTTGTTGAACAATGCAGTATTTTGCAAAAAAAAAAAAAGTAGTGTGATTTCAACAATATTTTTGATTTTTAATGAAAAATTCCAAATAAAAAATGTTTTGTTTGAAATGGGAATTTTCGTTTTGCTTTTTGACAAACCAAAATTGTTTCAGATTCCTCTCCCCCCATCAATAAATTGAAACTTTCCCCAAAATATTCTAAATGAAGTAGTTTTGTTAAAAAAAAAAAAAAAATTCAACCAGCTCTATATAACGGCTAGGCATTTATTATTATTACCACATCATCTTATTCTAGTATCTGTTGTGATTTAAAAAACTATTTGTCATGGAGATGAGGATGGCCAACCCCAGAACTCCAGAGCTGAAACCCCCAGATCCAAACTCTGGAAAAGCTCAGATCTGAATCAGATCTAAACTTCAGGATTCAGAATTTTTTCTAATGAGCCAAACCAGAAAGCCAGATGTGATATTCTCCTCTCCCTCCTCCCGTGCCGCCTCCCAACTCAACGCAGGAGTTTGGGAAAATTCAAATGCCATCAACTATATTAGGTAGTTCCAGTTAACTGGAAATCAATTAACACATTATAAACTCTGGTGTAGACTGAGGTCAGGACTACACTGCAGATCTATATCGCTATAACCACCTCGCTCAGGGATTTGAAAAATCCACATTCCTGAGCGATGCAGTTATACCGAACAAGCCCCCCCATGTACACAGCCCTATGTTGATGGAAGAGCTTCTCCCATTGATATTGCTACCATCTCTCAAGGAGGTGGATTAACCGTCTCCCAAGGAGCTGCACTGCTGTAGCACTGTATGTGACGACAGGCCCACATTCAAGAAAAGCATGTGGCCCACTGCATTCCACCTTTTATAGCCAGAATAGGGAGTTCTTTGGTAGGAATTACAAATCAGTTAAGTACATTAATAATTATTTTTATTTTGCAGTGTTTTATTGATAGAACATCAATTTGCAGCAGCCACAGTTATAAAAGAAATCTCTCTTAAAAAGTTTTGGTGCATGAAAAATTTATTCTTACAGACATTTAGTTCTTTTATCAGTAAATTTCCACAAGCAGGCTTTATGTTTCTCTCATGTTACCAGCTTATCCACCTTTCAGATAGGATTATATTTAGCAGCATCTATGACACAGCTGTAGTCATATAGGCCTTGATTCCAGCTAAGCACATGCTTAAGTACTTTCCTGAATCAGGGCCAGGTCTACGCTAAAAAAGGTTTGCTGGTAGAACCTTCCTAGTGTAAACACAGCTTGTTCTGGCAAAAAAAGCTTTATACAAATACCCTGAGCAAAATAAGCTATACAAGCAAAAGCACTAGTGTGCGTGTGTGTGCATGCGCCACACACACACACACCCCACCCCTCCGCCCGCTTAGCTGGCACTGCTATACCAGCAAAAGTTTTACTGTAAACCTGGTCTTAGTAATGGTGGGCAAAAAACCTGCTGCGGGTTCCTCTGCAGTTAAACTCCTCAAGTGCCAGCCCTTCCCCTGGTGACTCACTTTGCTGCTGGCATGATACAAAAATACAACTCAAACATTCCTCCCTCTCCCTGCCTTCAGGGCAACTGCTGGGAAAGGTTACCACTCCCTTTCCTGTCTAGTAGATTCAGGCTGCCAATGAATTGATTCCAAACCCCAGCCAACACCACAGATTTGCTATTGACATACTATACAAGGCTATAATTATTATGACAATTTATTGCCTGGGGAACACAAGTTCTCCCAAGCAAGGAAGACTAGAGGCAACATCTTATGACAGACCTCTCAGCTGTCTCTCTGTAGGCCACTGCTCACATAAGCATATATGAATATATGTTCCATTTCAAGAGCCATCATCTTTTGTACTTGGCATAGACCTTCCAGTTACCAGTTTTTGAGCGGGGAGGGGGTGGTTGGGACATACTAGAATAATAATAATAATAATAAAAAAAAAAAAATCATGACACTGAGGATGTGTTTCCATAACAACATGCTAGTTATAAGCCAATCAAAAGTTAGGATTGTGTGGGAAACAAACCTTTTGGGGAAGAACTATTACTAGACGCTCCAAAACCACACAATGGGCTGGGTGTCAATATCTAGACAAACAGAGAGAGAGAGAGAGAGAGAGAGTGTGTGTGTGTGTGTGTGTGTTTGGGCCAAATTCTCAGCTGGCATTCATCAATGGAGCTACACCTGCTTCCGTTTATATCAGCATAGCTCCACTGGAGGAGAATTTGGCCTGCTTATTTTACACTCCCTATAAAGACTGAAAGCTCCCAGCCATCTGCATTGCATAGCCACACAGACCTGAAGATCCATAGAGAAAACATCTTCCTGGTTCTAGTTTACACCATTTAAACATGGTAGCTTCCCCCTCCCCAAGATAAGGAGCCTGCTTCTATCTTGAGAAGTCATTTACCCGGTGCAGGGTGGTAGTGTTTTACACCCATTTTGCACATGTGTAAATGGCTACCCAGGGTGCCAAGGCACTATAGAATCAGGCCCATGAAGTCTACTCAGATTTGTGGCATGAACAGCTGACATGCTCTGGTTGGCTGGCTACTATAACTGTGTTTCAGTACAGTAAATTCAAGGGTTTTCTGTGTCTCCACAACATTTCCTTAGTCCTCACTTCAGCATAGAAACTACTAAATGGAGAACAAAACTGTCTTTTTGTATGAGTCTGCTTTCATCAACCTCACAGCTATGAACTGGTCATTGGTTGAAGAGCCTGCACTTTGCATTTGTGCAGGACTTTTTACTGTAATGTGATGAAAATTTGTTCACTTCCTGGTCACAAGTAAATGCGACTTGTCCAGGGCCATTGCCCCATTAACAATCTACAGTCTCTTTAGCTGCATGCTAACGTAGTTACTACAAATACCAGTTCCTCCAGCACTGACATTATTGACATGGCTGTCAGAGGAGCCCTGATTATAACCTCATTTTGTCTCTTGAAGGAATTTCGAGGCACAGGGGCTGGCCCAGCCGAAGAAATATGCCAAAATCCGCTATGATTTCACTGCTCGAAATGCCAATGAACTCTCAGTGCTGAAGGATGAAGTCCTGGAGGTAAATTAATAAACTCAGGAGCAAATCTTTATAGTCCCTGCTTTCTAGAGAGGGAAAGAAGATGCACCAAGAGACTGAAAAATCCCAAATAGTTTTCCTCTGGAAGTTCTGAATGGCAACATGACATTTCATTCGGATAATAAGCTTTAAATTGGAGTAAGAAAAGGACGGCTGGTACTTTTCTAGTGCCTTAGCACATGGGTTTAGCTGAGATTTGAGATCAAACTCTGGTTTAAAAAACAGCAGCAAAGAAAAGAAACCCATATCATTATAATACAATGTCTGACAACATACTGAGCCCAATTTCCAAGCACAGGGCTCAGCCTTGCAGCACTGAGCACTCTGGCCTGAATGCAGCAAAGCACTGAAACCTTTGCTTAATATGCTCACCTTTAAGCATGTGAGTAGCCCCACTAAAATTCATTGTTTGCTGCAAGAAGGGTCTTTCTGCCTTAAATTTCAGTATGATGGTGAACTGGGGGACTATTTTCCACTAAAACGTAACACAGAATTTTTAACCATCATCAGTCTTCCTCATTGTGACACACTTCGCTGTCACAAAATACATGATATGACTTTAGTCTACATGTTAAAGCTACATTGGATTAAGAGACAGACTTCTGTTAAATATGTATTTGGAATCATTGTACGGTTGCATCACATTGGGTTAGCAAATTTGTAGAGTAGAAAAACTGACATTTTAAAACCTGGTTTCTCAAATATAATTATATTAAAATCTTAATGCAAATAAACACTGAAACACAGGCATATGGTTCAGAAATCTTTGGGTTAAGGACAGTTTTCACACACGATTTTTTAATCAGAGTTCAAAATAGAACAAGCCTGTAAGAAGAGACAGGTGATGACGCAAAGAGGAAGATATTTTAATAAAAATACACCATCTTTTCCCTGTCCTGTTTATATAATGGATGGGCTGTAATCAGGTTACACGAAAATCCTGCCGGCATTTTTCCACCTCTGGCAGGATTCATGTTGAAGAGCATTTTTTTTTTTAATGCAAAAGCAAGGCAAGCATTTCTGGACACCATGATCTCTCTCATCAACTAAAGCTTTAAAAAACAACATGCAAATTAAGCAGGAGCTAGGGGTTCCTAAGGACACTAGATACATTTTTCCTCAGCGTTGTTGCCCAATAGACCACTATTACAATTGTTTTATCAATCCTTTTCAGGGAGTGTTTATTAATACGACATTGGAATTTAATGTTACATGAATCTGTTGCCGTTTCCTTGCCTGTATTACAAAACTCCCATATAATTATGTGTGCTTTTTCCACTGCAAGCCCATGTGAAGATGTGACATTTTTGTTACCTTGCACGTGTCATGAATACCTGATGGTCTCAATGGCTGAATTACTTTTTCCCCTCACAGGTGTTGGAAGATAATAAGCAGTGGTGGAAACTGCTAAACCGGAGCGGGCAGGCTGGTTATGTCCCCTATAACATCCTGGATGTGGTGAAACTGGAAGATTATGAACAGCTCTATAGTCAGGTGATGTTTCATTGGTGATCAGCTGCAGTGCATAATCAGCCTCTGCTTATGGCTAGCTTCAGCAGGCATAAAAAAAAAGGATGGGTGGGTGGAGAAGATACCTGTAGACCTCTTAATACACCCTCTCCCTGACTGTATAGGTTTTTATGAGTTGTGCTGTCCTCACAACTAAATGTTATTAGGAAGTTAATTCTCTATTTAGACACCTCACAGCTGGTGTAGAGGGTGGAGTGATAAAGTAAAGCTCCACAATGAAGACCCAATTAAGCTTTCAGCAGAAAGCCAGAAACCTCTGTGAAAACAGCTTCTGGGCCCTGGGAGGAGATACAGCCCCACACTCAGTTGCTAGAGGATTAGGTTATAGCTTGAGACAGGATTTTTCTCTTTATGTACAATCCTGTAGTTTCTTCGTTTTCATAGATGTGCCCTACACCAGAGGTTCTCAACCTTTTTCTTTCTAAGTTCCCCTCCCCCCATATACTATAAAAACTCCACGGCCCACCTGTACCACAATAACTGGTTTTCTGCATATAAAAGCCAGGGCCAATGTTCAGGGGTACCAATCAGGGCAATGTCCTGGGGCCCCATGCCACAGGTGCCCCCGCGAAGCTACATTGCTCAGGCTTCAGCTTCAGCCCTGGATGGCGGGGCTCAGGGACCTGGGCTTCAGACCCACGCGGTGGGGCTTCAACTTTCTGCCCTGGGCCCCAGCGAGTCTAATGTTAGCCCTGCTTGGAGGCCCTCCTGAAACCTGCTCAGGGGCCCCGGACCCCTAGTTGAGAACCACTGCCCCACACCACCAAGAAAAATCTCAGAGAAGCCATACTCGCTTAGCAAAAGGCCTGAGTCATCATTGCTCTGCACTGTGTTGTCACTGACTCCATTGCAACGTGGGAGTAAAACGCTACCAGCTGTGACTCAATGGCATTTCACAACCACCGTGCACTGGTTGAAATCCCTGTGCAAGCTGCAGGGTAATAATGAATCAGACCTTTGGTTTTGTTCCTGAGTCAGCTAGCCCCCTCCACCAGCTTGCAGACATTTTGCACATATCTAGGCTCCATTCCAGGATCTCAAAGTAATTTAGAGATGTTAATGAACTAGCCCTTGTAATGTTGCTGGGAGGGTGGGTCATTATCATGACCATCACAGGCATAATGACATGAGGAAACAGGCACAAAGCCCCAGATTCTCAAAGGAATTTAGGCACACAACTCTCATTGAAATCAGTGGGAATTAGGTGCCTAAATACCATTAAGGATCTGGGCCAAGGTGTTTAAGGATCTGATTTCATGGGGACTAAGCCCCTGCAGCTTCCATTGATTTGACCTGGAGCGGTGGGTACTCAGAACTTCTAAGAATCAGGTCTTAAGGCCCCGATCTTGCAAACACTTATGCAGGTGCTTAACTTTACTACTGTGAGTAGTCCCACTGAAAGGAAGAGGTCACTCACCAAGTCAGTGACAGAGCTGCTAATAGCATCTAGCTCTCCAACTTCCTAGTCCTGTGGCTTAACCACTAGATTACGTCACCCCCTGTCAAGATACCCTCATGGTCATCTGTTCTCTCTTCTGTTATTACTAATTATTAATTAACTTTTATATTGTGGTAAACATGAGAGCCAGGGGCAGCTCTATGTTTTTTGCCGCCCCAACCACAGCAGTCAGGCGGCCTTCGGCAGCATGCCTGAGGGTGGTCTGCGGTCACGCGGATTCGGCGGCGTTTCTGCGGGTGATCTGCTGGTCCTTTGGCTTCCGCGTACCCGCCGCCGAATTGCCACCAAAACCGCAGGACCGGTGGACCTCCCGCAGGCACGCCACCAAAGGCTGCCTGACTGCCGCCCTCACAGCGACCGGCAGACCGCCCCTTGCAGCTTGCCGCTCCAGGCACGCGCTTGCTGTGCTGGTGCCTGGAGCCACCCCTGACGAGAGCAACCATGTCAGGGCTCCGTTGTGCTAGGCACGGTATAAATATATAGTAAAATGACAGTCCCTGTCCCAAAGAGTTTACAAGATTGAACAGGTGGGTGACACAAGCGAGTCAGGGTTGGTGGAAATAGGATAATAAAGATAATAGGAGGCATGTAATTCTTAGCCAGTCAGTAGTCACAAATTGCCATCTGCCTACCTCATCTAATCCCATCTCTTACAAGTGGGTGGCAGAAGAATTTCACATGCTTTTGAGTTTTAAGCATAATGATTTTTTTTCTGTGATTACATGGCCAAGCCATTGAGAACTTCATGTACTGATGAAAGGCTCTTGCCAAGCTAGTGTAAATGATGACTTATTTATCTAAAATGGGAGTGGAAAGTCACCTACAGGCAGGCAGGGAGACAATAAATTCAGTATTGTCAGTCCCAGGTATTCAAAAACCCTGGAGTGCAAGATGAGATAGACTGGAGTGGAGTGAGATTGATTTAAAAATCATGAGCTATTAAAGATATCATACAATTTCTTTGCCGTATGGATTCTGAGCCTTAGGGGCCACTCATGTCACATTTTCTGTCTTTTCAACATAGTCATAAGTGCAGGAGACTAACCTTTCATTTAAAAAAAAGTGAGATTCTCACAAAATCACTTGACAGCTAGAGTGGAGACTTTCAGAAAATCATTCATTATTGCAAGGTGCATGATAAAATCCTGAGAGTTAGCAGCACTGTAAATTAGTATCTTTTAAAAAGCTCTGTGGCAAGTTATTAAGCAATGAACTTTGGGCTTTGCAGGGCCAACAGTGCATGATCACATTTAGCTTGGCATGATTTCGCAACACAATGGTGAGGCCTTCATGCAACCTGAGATAGCAGGTGACAATAGCATGTGAATATTCATGCCTCGGCTTATGGAGATCCTTGATTCAATTTCACTGGATGGTGTAAATTAAACAGAATTAAATGGAAGATGGTCAAGTACAGTTTCTCATAATTACATGTTAACTTCAATAGAGCTAGACCAGTTTACAGAACAGCTGAGGACCTGGGCCACTGTGCTCTAGTCTACTATGGTTGTGGGGGGACAAATATTTAATAATGCTGAAAAAATATTTTATTTAATAAAAACTATTTTTTATTCTAACCAGAAGTACAAAGGAGACTTGAGTCCGAGAGGAATTGGTCCTGCCAGCCCTACTCACAGGATTCCTGGTAGCTACGCTGGTGATAAATGGGGAAGTGAAATGTTAGCCGGCAACTCTCCTCACAATGCCAAAGAACGTAGGTGCATAGTATCAGGGTTCTTACCGTTCACCACAACTCAGACATGTGATATTGTTTCACAATACACAGTCCACAGAACTTGGCACTGCAGTTCTGGAACTTAGATTTAAACTGAGAAGCTTCCACCAGTGTGTTCTTTCCTTTGTTTGTGCTGGGTGCTAGTGGATTTCTTCTTAGAATCATAGAATATCCAGGGTTGGAAGGGACCTCAGGAGGTCATCTAGTCCAACCCCCAAATCCCCAACTAAATCATCCCAACCAGAGCTTTGTCAAGCCAGACCTTAAAAACCTCTAAGGAAGGAGATTCCACCACCTCCCTAGGTAACCCATTCCAGTGCTTCACCACCCTCCTTCTTTATTTCCTTTTCTAAAACTGTTCATCTGTCTTAGTTTCCCTAGTCACTGTGTATATGGGCCTAAATCTATGCACCTAAATCCATATTTAAGTACCTAAAATGACATAGGCAGCAGAAAAGGGGAAAGATCTTCACCCCTACTCAGGCCTCTTTATGCCATATAAAAGGGCCAGTGCAGCACACAGGGGCTGTAAGAACTCTGGTTCTGGCCAGGGGAGGATTCCCCCAGTGCAGTCACTATGGAAGACAGCCAGGAAGCTGCTTTCCAAGACTCCCTGTACAAATCCTGGTCTAGAGGGCCTGCCAGGGCTGTGGCTATAAGCAGGGCCGGTGCAACCACTAGGCGAACTAGGCAGCCACGTAGGGCGCCTAGTGGTTGAGGGCGCTGAAAAGCCCACTCGGGCGAGGAGGTGGAGTGGAGGTGAGCTGGGGCGGGCTCCCCGGGCGGGGTTAGCTGCAGAGGGGAGGTAGCTGCTGGGGGGAGCTCCCCAAGTGGAGGGGGGCGGCGGGCTCCCCAGGTGGGGGGGGTGGCGGGCGGGGTTAGCTGCTGCGGCGGGCGGGGTTAGCTGCTGCGGGGGGAGGAGGGGAGGCTCCTCTGGTGGGGGGGGGGCGGGATTAGCTGGATGGGGGCGTGGCGCAGGGTGGAAGTTTCGCCTAGGGCGTGAAACTTCCTTGCACCGGCCCTGGCCATAAGAGGCACAATGAGGCAGGGTCGCAACACTGTTGAGATTCTGTTCTCTGTATGTATAAATATCTTCTTTCTGTGTGTTCCATTCTATGCATCCGATGAAGTGGGCTGTAGCCCACGAAAGCTTATGCTCAAATAAATTTGTTAGTCTCTAAGGTGCCAAAAGTACTCCTGTTCTTATCACTTTAAAAGTGTGCTGGACTTCTGGCTCCAAAAGGAATCACCCAGCTCTTTGGAATTTTCCACCAAGCACTTTTCAGTAATAGTTTCCCAACCAGCTCTGACTTTAGTAAAGTAAAGCTCCAGCCAGCTAAAAGTAAGGTGGTCTACGGGTATGTGTTCATTTTTTTCACACCTTACAAATGATGGTTTGGTTTATACTGCCCCTTAGAATACACACTTATGAAATAAAATTTAATTGTTCCCCATAAAGTTTGCCATTGTGCACCATGAAAGAGAAGAGTTTCTTCATCAGCTGGAAATTATACAGCTTTAATAATGACAATCATCTTGTGAACTAGAAATCCCATCACAACAATTCATTTCAATGAGAACTGAATACACAACCATTCAGTTATTACCACCATGTACAAAAAGAGACAGATCCCTCAGGTATTAGTTAGAGACAGGTAAGACACAGGAGGAGGGATTTACCCTATGTCCATATGTCATTACTGTCCTGTCTTGATATGGTAGCTAGTAACTACATAACACAATGCCATCTCTGCTGTCTGTCTCCTTGCTCTCAGGATCACCAACAACTATTCCAAGATTCTCCAATTAGCCCTCCAGGAGTTGCTTTAGAACTTAGGCTAAGATTTTGCATTGCAGGATTCATGGACACGATACCTGCACCCAACCACTCACTTGTCTTAAGAGCAAGTCACCCTATGACTGGTTCTCAACTAGCTTTTTGAAAACTAAAATCAGCCTAAAACTCTGCTACAAGGACTTGTGTCTGGCTGTTATTTTGCATTCCCTCCCTCCGAAGAGGTATTGTGGAAATACAGCATTTAAAGGCATGAAAGGAGGTTTTCAGACCTCAAAAGCTGAAAAAGGAATTTGAAAAGACAGGCGCTAGCTTTGGGGCCTGTGGGACATGAGAGAACCCTACAGTTGGTTCAGCGTGTTACTACTAAAGTGATGGCACATTAAAAATGTTTCCTTTACACTTTGTTCCTGAAGCAGGTTTCCTGGTCAAAATGTCATGTCATGTCTCACCCATCCCGCAAAGCACTTCTTTAAAGTTAACCACATTATTAAGCTTTCCTGATTTCCTATCCTGAGCATGTTTTTTCAGAGAGTTAATAGAGCTGCAGAGTCAAATTCTGCCTATACTTACACCTTATGCAACCCCACTAATTTTCACTGGTTGTGACTTAAGACAGAATTTCACCCCGGTCTCTAATTTGTAACCTGAAAGTGTGCTCCGTTTTCCAGAACTTATCCATCATATGGATGAGGTGAATGATGAGCTGCTGAAGAAGATCACAACTAGTAAAGTTCAGCCCCCCCACAGAAACTTTAAGGTGGAGAAGCCTCAGCAAGTTGCCGTGCCCCTGACGTTTGAGTCAAGCGCTGAAGAGGTCAAAGCGTGGCTGGAAGCAAATTCCTTCAGCAAAGGGTAAATCTGCATAGCTGCTATGTGAGATGCTGAACTTTCATTGAAAGGGGGGAGAAGGAGGCTTTTGACATTTTTATTGGATTACAGGATGCTTATGTTTGTTTAATTTATAAAGCCTGTGAGCAAGTGACACTTCTACCCTGCTCTTAACACAGTACGCACAGCCAGTACAGAGTCCGAACTACTCCCAGCGGGTTTATTTTACTGACAAAGAGACAATCAATGTAACACAAATACCAGCCGGTGTCTTTCTAGATGTGGCTACTCCTAAAGTTCCTCCCCGAGGACTGTTCAATCTCTACACCACCTCTTCAGGGGAGCACTCCCACCTCCCTTATATCCAAGGTGGAGCAAGCAAGCCATCTGTGGTCAGCAGAACCCAGTTAGCATCTCCCAGTAGGATCAACCCTAGATGACAGGGTTAGTTCACAGGAAAACACCTTACTGCTGAGAATCCCAAAGGATTTTGCAAAAGTAGTTATTTTACAGATGGGAACACTGGGGCACCGAAAAGCTATGGGCCAGATTTTTAAAGGTTATTTAGATGCATAGAGACAGAGAGGCACCTGGTGAGATATTGAAAAAGTTCAGGTGCCTAACTCTATTTAATATCAATAGGAGTTAATAGCTTAGGCAGTTCTTGAAAATCTCACTAGATCATATCTATATCTTTAGGCACCTAAGTACCTTTAAAAATCTGGCCCCAAGTGACTTGCTCAAGACTGCAGAGAGTCAATATAAGAACTAGGGTTAGAACTGGATCACATATCTGGGCTGTAATTCCTAAACACCTCTTACCTAGAGATTATAATTAAGTATATAATAACTAAATATGGGCTGCTAACTTTTCATAATGATATTAAATATATATGGAGACAGAGCCTAATCTCGTGTTGACTACTCATTGAGTGGACACTGCCGTAATAGGGTAAACCTTCATAGACTTCTCACTCCATTTTTCTCCTTCTTCTGACCCATTTGTATCACATGCCTTTCATTACTTGTGTTTTTCTAGGACCGTGGAGCATCTTGGCATACTTACGGGGGCCCAGCTTTTCTCTCTGAATAAGGAGGAATTGAAGAAAGTGTGTCACGAAGGAGCCAGGGTATACAGTAAAATTACAGTGCAAAAATCTCTCCTGGAGGTAAGAAGTTTTCCCACAAAATCCTCTTAGTATGGAACCCAGTAGCACAAAATACTAGCAAGCTGAATTAAACAGGCATTTTAATAAACACAGTTATATTAACCAAGGTAAGAGGCCTGCTGAACACTCATTTTAGCATAAAAACAATAGAAATCTTGTGAAAACTACAACTTAGAAACACTGGGCCAGATCCTCAGCTGGTGCAAATCAACCTAGTTTAATGGAAAGATCTGGCCTATTGACTTATATCCTATTTCCTTGAAAGCAGCTCCACTTTGACAGCATTCTATATCGCTTATTTAGGTTAAGCTGTAAGCTGTTTTTTGAGGTTCAAACTCTTTATGTTTTGTTGCCATTCCAGAAATGCGGAGGGGATTCAGAGCTTCAAGAAATTATGAGACGTCGCCAAGAGAGGAGTGATTCTGCTCTTTAAAGTTCTTTCTGCTTTTTTCAACTATTAGTCATAGTAGTGCAGAAAAAGGGAATAACAAGCACCGATCCCCGATCAAAATGAAAGAGACTACAGAGACCATCACCTACCAGTATAATTGCCAGGAAACTGACAATTCCTGGAACACTGTTGATAAGGAGGATACTCATTCACCAATATGCTATCATGCTGGGAGAGAAGTTTTAGTATTGCATGAAATATTATTTTTATATCTATATATTTTATACAGAAATTTTATGTGTATGCAGTCCAGAGCATGAGCAGGATCTGAATTCATGGGATTCTAAATGTAGGAGGCAAGGCTGGATTCAAGTTAAAAAAACCAAAAACAAAACACACACACACACACACACACAGAACCTCATAATATACTGCTATATGGCTCTCCATTGATTTGATAAAGCTCTAAAAAGAAGGCTAGAAATAATTCTCCCAACAAAGGACTGCTTGAATGCTTAGAGTTTCTGTACCATAAAGACTAGAGCTTTTTTCCCCCTTGTTTCCTTCTTGTCTGTGGCAGAAACACTAAGCAACAGTATCCTGCGTTTCCCTGTTCATGAAGGCCCAGCAGCAGTTAAGTTTCCTCCCTCTCTTCTACCCCTGCACTCCTCTCAAGCCTTAAAGATTTTAAAACAAGGGCTGGGCCTGTCTGTACCTGAAAATGAAATTACAACAGTGTGTAACAGATTTTAGGGTTGGATCACCCTGTTTAAATATATATACAATGCTACTGCTTTCTTTGAGGGGCAGGGAGTGTTTTAATTAAACACTAAAGAGCAGTGAGTAATACCCTGAAATTATTTGAATTTGCCAGTTGGAAAGCAGTGTCCAACTACATTCACCCACACAATGGCTACCAGTGGATGGGGCCTAATGCGACTATGCAGCAGTTTGACTTGGCATTGATCCCGACTGGCAAACCACAGTATTGTCAAACCCAAGACTTCAACAATCAGAAGATAAACCCATAAAACTTACTCCCAATCTGAAACACACAAACACACACACAACCATTCCCTATGCATGCAGCCCTGCGCCCTTCTTTAATAATATAACAATCTGACACAAGTAGTGAACATCTAGGAAATTAAATGGAAGTTGGGATGGCAATTTCATACACAATTAAAAAAATCTTTGGAAAAAAAAGTCTGAAAAATTACTTAATGTAGCAAATACATTTATTAGTACTTTACTTCCTGTTTTTCCTAATGCTGTTAAATATCTAGATTGCACTGACAGGTTTCGAGATTATATATATATAAATGACGAAGACAAGGTCCCTGCCCAAAGTAACATAATCAAGTAATTGTGAAGTGATAATTTCATAACACATTTTTAAAATCAGAACAAGTATAAAATATATTTCCTGGATTTTAGCATGCACAGTGAAATTGGCACGTTTCCAGTCAACAGAACACATACACCTTTTCTTGACTTTTTCACCAGCCTTACAGAGTGGGAAGGACAAATAAATTTACAGGTACTGCTCATTGTCTGAGATGGTAGTAATAAAACTGGAGTAACTTCGATCTGTTCTCTCCTTTATCCACGTTAACTTTGGTTAATGTTAATGGAAATTCTCGCCCTGATTTTGCAAAGACTTACACTAGTGTTTACTTTACACTGAGTTTACACACATTGACTTCAGTGAGAATACACATGCAAAAGCCTTTGCAGGAAGGGGGCCCATGCTTGTATATTTAATCAAATACAGAATGATTCTTCATACTAAACTGTATGTACCTGTAAATGGAAGAGTAGGTGCGGGAGTTGGTTTCTATATTAAAGAATACCGATGCATTATTTGTTTTTTTGTAAAATGTTTCTAAATGGATGATTTTTTTTTTTAAATAAAGCCTTAGACAAGGCCATCATTAGCACCAGTGGGGCTAAAATGATGACAGAGCAACAGTTAGAGAAAATCATCAGTGCAGAGAAGGCACTAAATTGTGAGGATAATATTCTTTCCCACATCAGCAGTTACTTACCAAGGTAGCTGGAATTTGAAAAGGGCACTGGTTTGGCTCAGGGAGGAATGAAGGAGATCATTCTTCTGGAGAACCATCAGTTTTTGACTGGGGTAGAGGGAAAGCAAGCATTAATACTGGAAAATGGTAACAGCGGTATAAGGATGGCGGGTTAAATGAATTCTAAAAAAACAAAAATAAACCAAAAGGTGAGCTAAGAAGCATAACACACCATTTTTGTCTTTATGTATAAAGGAAACAAAATCACCCACAATTACAACTATTTGGATTTATATTAGCAGTCTATTCAACAGTTCTGTAAAGAATTGTTGCCAAAGCTGACAGCATCTATTAAAATGCTAAATCACATCATAGGTTTAGTATCCATATGAATGAGCTATGCATCTGATATATTTGTACTATCTGCAGATAAAAATATAATGTACATGAATGTAATTGAACTAAGGATAAAATGATATAACCATGCACTGTTTAAGATTAATTAAAATAGTTAAATTATAAGTATAATGCTTTCTTGCTCTTAATTGGATATGAGCAAAAACAAGAGAATTTTGGAGCAGATGGTGTTTTTTCAAATGTTTTGTTGCAGCAAGCCTGTTGATGTACAGCAACAGTAGAGCTGTGGGTAGCCTGTTTCTTCTTGTTTGTCAGCAAGTAATGTTCAAAAGTGAGACCATTTCAGCATAATGATAATTCAAAACTAGAAATGGAGCAAAACCTAGTTCTGAAAGAGCCCAAACTCTGGGGGAAAATTAGGATCTGGATCCATACTTCACATTCTCTGATACTTTGAGGGAGGAACCTCTTTCATCTCTGGAGGAGGCAATTTGGAGAGTATAGCTGTATTTGCAAGTGCAGAGCTTCAAATGTACTGCATTTCATACAAGCAGGCTGACGCTAATGATGCCCAAACCTAGAGGAGCACAGCAGCCAGTGGAGGTAGCCCTGTCCTGAGCCTGCAGATTCTGACAAAGAAGCTGTGGTCAATGAGGAGTATAAGTTTCCTACCAATAATCATGAAATTTGAGAATCCCAAAACACTAATGTTTCTTTCACCAATATCATTTTTCTGTCCTGGGAGGTTTATGCAGTGGAGTCTTCTGACACATCAAGCAAATTATGGGAAATCACTGTCTCATCTCTGAGAGCTGTGACATTACAAGATAAAATAAAGGGAAAGGTATGATCAAAGTATCTAAGATAGGCTCCATTGCTAAGGCTATGTTTTAATCACGGGTATTTTTTGTAAAAGTCATGGACAGGTCACGGGCAGTAAACAAAAATTCACAGCCCTTGACCTGTCCATGACTTGTACTATATACCCCTAACTAAAACTTGGGTGCTCGGGGGTGTGGGGGGAGAAGAGCCCCGCTGGTGCTAGGGATGGCAGCGCACAGCCCAGGACCCCCACTGCTGCCTGGGGGGAGGGGTTTGGCAGGCTCCCTACCTGGCTCTGCGCGGCTCCCTGGAAGCAGCGATATGTCCCTCGGCTCCTAGGCGGAGGCGTGGCCAGGGGGGCTCCACACGCTGCCCCCACCCAGAGTGCCAGCTCTGCAGCTCCTATTGGCCTGGAACCACAGCCAATGGGAACTGTGGGGGCAGCACCTGCAGGCAGGGACGTCCTTACCCATACACAAAGTACGCAGCTGCCTAGGGCACAAGGAAATATGGGGCACCAAATTTCCTGGTGCTCTATGCAGTTGCGTGCTGCTCCAGCCCCTGCTCCACTTCTTCCCCATAACCCCCACCCCTGCTCTGCCCCAGCCCTGCCTATTCCCACCCCTGCTCCCACCCCAGCCACACCCGCACTCCACCCCCTCCCCTGAGGACTGCAGAAGGGGTCCAGCCTGCCCTGCACTCACCGGGCAGTGGGAAGCATAACACACCATTCCCCCCTATCCCCCAAGTCTGCTTCTGCCCCTCCCACACAGGCTTGGGGCCATCCCACCCCCGGACGGGGGGCTGCGTAGGGCACCAAAATGTCTAGGGACGGCCCTGCCTGCAGGCAGAGGCAGCATGCAGAGCCGTCTGGCCGCGCCTCTGCCTAGGAGCCGAGGGACATGTTGCCGCTTCCGGGGAGCCCGCCCCGAAGTAAGCGCTGCCCGGAGTCCTTGCCCCCTCCTGCGCCCCAACCCCCTGCCCCAACTCTGAGCCCCCTCCCACACCCAAACTCCTGCTGCTACTGGGGGGGCACGATGGTTCCAGACTGCCCCAGCAGCGGCCAGTGCGGCTGGCCCAGGGGCTGCCCGAGCTGCTCAGGAGACCCCGAGCCAGCCGCTGCAGAAGTCACAGTGGTCACGGAAAGTCACGGAATCCGTTACTTCCATGACCTCCATGACAGACTCGCAGCCTTAAGCATAGCCAGTGTGTTTTGCCTGTTCAAAGGCCAGTCGACAGGCTGAGGTACATTCTCAACACCCTTTTCTATTAAACTATTCAAGCAGCACAGCACTGTGAACAGGTCCTTTAATCATCTAATAGAGAGTAGCAACATATCTAAAAATGGAGGAGTTTTGTTAAAATTAGTGGGCACACTGACGCTAAGAATAGCTGCCACTTTGTTTGGAGGGGTGCAAAACCCCCAAAGTGGTCCAGTGCACAGGACCAAGGGATCCACAAGGAGGGCAAATACATCCCTGCCAATAGCTGGGAGGATGGGGGAGGGGGGGAAATGAGCATGTTGACACAACTCCTTTAATGTCTTTGGCCAGCATGTACAGCCTGAATCTTGCTTCACAGGTACTAAACAAATGAATGCAGCCCACATACATCAGACCAAAAGCAATCCTACACTTGCCTCCTTGTTCAATATGCAGCCTGCTCCAGTGGGGGGTGGGAGGGGGAGGGGAGATAGCAACTACATCTGCATCATGGCGATGCTCCAAACCCCCAGAGCCAGGCAGAAAGGGCCAGCTGTAAAAGGGGCAGATACCTTAAACAGGCCTTCCCTACAATCTGCCTCCTTTCACCATGCCAGCTCACTCTCTGCCTGAAGTTACCAAACACACAAGAGCACTCAATTAATTGCCAAATGCAACTTCACCTGTTATTAACAGCATAGTAACTCTGGGTCCTTTGATAGATCTTTATTCTTTCCCCATATATCCCCTCAAGCATTAGCTACCCACTACCCGCTAACATGGGCGTACCAGCTTTCTCCCATCAACAGGGTGGGAGGTGCTACCTTCCCCAACGAAGGGGTATCTTGTCCTGTCCCATAAAAGGGCATCCAACCACCCTGGTGCCAGGGAAGGGAGGAGCACCACCTTTCCCTCCACATCAATGGGAAGCCAAATTCCCCATTCCTCTATGGAGAGGAGCATCTGCTTTCATCTCAATAAAACAGAGAGGGTTTGTACAGGAGCGGCGCCAGGGTTTTTTGGCACCCTAGGCAGGGGTCCTTCCACACTCCCGGTCTTCGGGGCACTTCGGCGGCGGGTCCCGGAGCGAGTGAAGGACCCGCTGCAGAATTGCCGCCAAAGACCCAGAGCGCGGAAGGACCCCCTACCGCCAAATTGCCGCCAAGGGCGGCAAAATGCCACCCCCCCCCAAATCTTGGCACCCTAGGCAACCGCCTAGGTCGCCTAAATGGAAGTGCTGGCGGGTTTGTAACACTCATCACCACCTGCCTTTAGTGTGAGAAAGTCTTGTCAGTGACTGTGGTGGATCACCTTCCTGAAACCACCAGCCTCTGGCAGTACAAGCAGTGCCTTTCAGGCCTCCCTCTTGCTGTACAGGTAGCGATAAGTACAGCCCCAAGTCCTTGGAGCATTCCTGGCAGTGTCCAGCCCCTTATCCACTGAACACTCACAAAATTGCCAGGCCTGCTATTCCCAAACGAACGGCAGTGCACACCAGTTTGTAAGATTCAACTCAGGATCACCACTTTGCTTAACACCACAGCACAGAGATATATTTATAATGAAAACAAGAATAAGTTTATTGTCAAAGAACAGAGATCCAAGTGATTGTAAGAATATTGGAAACAAATGGTTACCTATAAAACAAAATCATAACACACTTTCTAGAGACTAACCTTGACTAACAAACTATCCTCCTGTCTAAAGGATCTGATTTCACGCAGAGTTCTTTCCAAAATTTTCTGCCAACACTGGTTGACACCCCTCTTTCATGAAGTAAACATATGGTTTACTTCCTAGATCCGTGGGTTTCAACCTTTTTTCATTTGCAGACCCCCTAAAAATGTCTAATGGAGGTGCAGAACCTGTTGGAAATCTTAGGTATAGACTGCGGGGTCCACAGGTTAAAAACCACTGTCGTAGGTGAAGGATGCCAGGGTGTCTTCTTTGTCCCCCAACTACATGAAACCTTTGATGCGCATCTCAAGCTAGGGTTCCCTCCCCCACTGGTTAGTTCTTCCTGTTACTGTTTCCTCTTTGAAGTTTCCACAACCCTTCCTTAGCATCCAGTTCAGGCTGGTGAGCAGAGCCCCATTGTGAAACACACAATCCTGAAATTCCACGCCAACAGCCAGCCAGGTGAACCTTCCTGGTCTGGGGAAAACAGGTTTTCTGTCAGTTCCTGCTGACCGGGACCTAGCCACAGCCCGTAACAAGGTAACTTCCAGGGCAGCTACGTAACTGCTCACGCACCAGCCGCAGCCCCAGCAGAGGCAGTGTCACACTCGTCACTTACGGGAGGACTCACGTGACACCCTCGGGCACAGGCCAAACCCTGGAGAGCCCTGCGCGCCCTTGTGACCTGCTACCTCCTCCCCTGGGGGGAGGGGTGTCTCTCCTCTCGCCCCGCCCCCGTCTGATAAGGTGATCCATCACCATGCTCATGCTCAGGAGTCTCCAGGATGTACTAACCCTCACACGCCACCTACTCACCCAATCAGATGCCTTCTTCCCTCCCCCGTCCTGATTGGCTAGTTCCCTCTCGCCTCGCTGTTGATTGGCTATCGCCTCCTCCCCCCACGGTCGTGAATGGCTGTCATGGCGGGGGCGCGCGCGTCGCCGCTTCTGCCCTCCGCGGCGGTCTCGCGCCTCGTGAGCCCCGCCTCCTCCCCCTGGCGCTACTGTTGGACGTCGGCTGCGGCGAGCGCGCGCTGGGTGGCCTTTCGGCAGGTATATAAAGGGTCTCTGGGCCGGCGCCCCTAACGGATTATGTCAGTGTCCCCCGTGAAGCGGCCGAAGATGGAGTCGACGCTAGAGCAGCTCAAGCAGCACACCACGGTGGTGGCGGACACCGGCGACTTCCATGGTGAGATCACACCCCGCCCTCGCGAGGCATGAGGGGCTCGTTACCCCCATTAGGATGGGGCGGTCCCAGTCCACCATGGCTGATTTCCACCACCACCCCCCACTTACAGGGACAGTGGGCGCGTCCGCCCCCCACACACGGGAGGGTGGGGGAGGGGAGCCCGGAATTCTGGCGGGCTCGGCTCTGGCGAGGTCTGAGCAGGACGTGCGCGCTCCCCGGCTCGCTGTAACCCCTGGGTGCCGCCGCCCCTCCCGAGGCAGGCGGTTGGGGGCCGGTCCTTCCTCTGCTGCCGCGGGAGGGTGCGCGCCCGTTCTGCAAGGGCCAAGTCCTCCGGCTCGTTCCCTCCCCCGTGCCCAGGGCAGGGGGGTGGGGCTGCTGCCTCTGCCTCACCTGACCCAGCTCGTGGGGGTCTCCGTATGAAGTGGGGTTGGGGGTGCAGCAGCAGGGCAGGGATACCTCACGCGGGGGGAGAGGGGGGGTCTGGCAGGCAGGTGGGGGCCTTGTTTGCTTTAACTGGTACTGCTTGTAAGGGGAAGTGAGGTCTGGCCACTTGCTACTACTATCCCCTTCCTTGTATCCACTTCCTGATTGGCAAAGTGTAACCATCCTATTGAGCTTTGGGGTCTTAGTGACTATGGGTAACACAGATCCCACCCACCAACAGCTTCACTTGTCAAGTGAGCAAAAAATAAATGGAACACTGAACTTTCACTGTAGGAGATAGCGTGTAGTGAGAATGAAGTATTGAGTGGGAATTATTCATTCCCTGATGGAAGGGAAGACTTAGGCTATGTCTACACTACTACTTATGTCAGCAAATATCCCACCTCCCTGAGCAACATAAGCTACACCTGCATAAGTGATAGTGTGCACAGTGCTGTGTCAGTGAGAACTGCTACCCTTGGCATAGCTACTACTGCTACTCTTTGTGGGTGGATTAATTTTGTCACTGGGAGCAGCTACACAAGAGATCTTACAGTACTGGTACAGCAGTGCCACCGGGAGCTCTCTATAGTAGATCTAATCTAAGGTGTAATGTGCTTGGAGAACATAACCTTGTAATAAAAGAAACCCCTTTGTTAAACTTGGCTAAGAGTTCTTTGCCTAAAGCTGTTTTGTCACTTGTATGCTGTTATGAAAGACTGAAATGTCCCAGTTGCTTAATGTGTGATGGGTGGTAAGTTTGCAGATGAAGAGAGGATAAGAGCCTTCTGCAAATTGTGGTCAGTCTTGCAGGACACAGTGGGATCTTATGGTTTATGACAGTGCAATTTGCTAGTACAGAGAA
This sequence comes from Trachemys scripta elegans, assembly GCF_013100865.1. Lineage (NCBI taxonomy): Eukaryota > Metazoa > Chordata > Testudines > Emydidae > Trachemys > Trachemys scripta. The sequence goes on from NC_048301.1 coordinate 112,296,714, forward strand.
GAGTTGGACTCAACACAAGAACACTGAACAAAACTATATAAAGCATCAGGAACTGAAAAGACTTCACAACAGGAGAAGGGCCTTTACCACAATACCAGCCTAGTAGCTGGAATCACACATGCATAATACCATCTTTTCTACACACTTCCTTTGTGACTCACTTGGGAAGTCAGCCTTCCTATGATTCAGCTGCTTCACATATAAAATGAGGGTAATATCTGCCTCATGCTGATAATTAGTTTTGTAAAATAACTCTCCTTCTCTGGATGGAAGTAACTGTAGAAATCCAAAGTAGTAATATGAAATGGTTAGCCATGCATGTGTGGGTACAGGTGTGTTACTGGAAATGTGACCTCACTGCAATAACCTGTGTAATGCATCTATAAACAGATGTCATAAGTATGACCTACGAGCACTGACTTTTGAACTGGGATCTTGAAAAGTTGTTTGCATTATTAAAATGTAAGGGTGGTTGTTTAATAATGTATTAAACTATTGTAGCTCTACTCTTCTAGTTACTGTTATCACCAGATCTCTTGAGTGTAGCTGTCTTTAAATTGATAATGGAAACAAGTGAAGGGCTCTGAGCTAGCATTTATTACCATTAACAAGTAGTTAATTTTTATATGTACCACAAATCTTGTTTAAATTATCTGTTTGGGAAACTAATGGCCCTTGGTACTTAACACCCTGATTCTGATTCAAATATTTCATCCTGATCAAATCAAGGTTTGGTAAATTAATTGGAAATATTATAAAAATTATAAATAGATTTATAAACCTAAGGCTTATTTTTACAAGACTGGTCTTCATTTCTCTTCAAAAGCTGTTAAATTTTACTCAGCTGGTTTTGATTTTTTTAATAGCTTCCTGTATAGTTTTTTTTCATGGTGAAGCAAAACAGTTGAGGCAGAGAGGAGTTAATGTAAGAGGAATTTTGTTTACTTTAGCATGAAAATAAGTAAGCATTCTTGTTCCTTAATTTAAAAAGGGTGGGGTAGATTTTTTTCTGTACAAGAGAGATCTTAAACACAAATGACTTTATACAGTACTCTTTAAATCCTGTAGCAATATAGTGTACTCAGTACATTTAAAATTGAAGATTTGCTTCACCAACTTCAGTGAACTACATACGCTCCCGGGGTTACACAAGATCTGACTTACGCAAATTCGCACTTACGGAAAAAGTTCCATAAGCCAGAAATAGGATTTTCAAGTTGCGGAAATTTGTGTAACGTACAGGTATACGTTTCCGACTACGCAAAATTTCAGTTACACAAGGCTTTCCGGAATGGAACAATTGCATAAGTTGGGGGGTGTCTGAATATGCAGGCTTAGTTGACTTAGTCTTGAATCATGTTTTAGTTTTGTGTCCAAAGGCCTTTAGTACTGAGTCTCATATTTAATGACTTCTATTAAGACCAAGAGTATAGTACAGTAGTTTTGGTACAGTACTTGAGTTTCATCTAAGATCCAGGAAAAAGTAGGGAACAAGTAATTGGTGGGGTTCAGTATTGGTGACCCAAAGTCAAAAAGACAAAGTAAAAATACACATTAAATGAGTATTTTGAAGGCATTAGAGTAGGTTATACAAACCTATTAACTCCTCATATCAGGTGCTGGCTTTTGAGCATCTTAATTGACCCCAAGAGTACACCTTGTGAGGTAGAGAGGACCATAGGGCAAAAGAATATAGCAAGAGCAGCCATAGCAAGGTTCCTGCAGCATGAACTCAGTAGTCCTGAAGGTAGCTGAGAGAGCAGACCTTGCTGATGGGAATGGTTACTAAAAGTAAGTAAATACAAGCAGTGAACAGTGGGTACAAATATCAGCAGGGAGCAGTAGAGGTTTAAGTGGAACAGGCTCATAAGAATTTTCAGGGGAAGGCAACTACTGTGGAAACCACAGGGATTTTAAGGAAGAATTTCTCAGGCTCTGATTTGGCCAGGACTCAAGTCCGTATTCTGATCCCTGGGCAGAGGTGATCATCAAGAGCCACATGAGATCTTTAACTCCCCCATAATCTTGGTTTTGTCTAATTGGACAAGAAACTTTAATGCATGTAAAATTTTGAACCAACTTGTGTTTTTTATACAAGCCACAGTCCTCACAGGACATGTCTAGGTGCTATGGGGACAAAGGGATTAACTCTCCTGAGCACTGGCTACCTCCTTGGGACTTTCAAGTCAGTCTCATAACTTTTTTTGTACAAAGAAAAATTAGTTCTTACAATGGTGCTGTGTTCTGAACCCAGATCTAACCCATATATTTTGTTAATACATGAATAATTTATCTGCTGATTTCTGAATCTTCAGCACTATCAAGTATGGCTAGTGGTGGCCATTAACAGAACTTCTAGGATCTAAATGTCTGAGGGTATGGGAATTTAAAACATTGACTCTGTAGCCTTGTGTGATGTTGTGCAGTCTATATGGTTTTATAAAAATATAAGTGAATATAATGTAACTGGGATATGCTTCATGCAAAAGGTCTCTTGTAAGGTATCATTACAAAGCTCATAATCTACTGAGTGTGATCATCCTATTTGTAGAAATGTACCACTCTTGTATCCAAAACTAGAAATATAAAACATAACTGAGGGCCTATTGTAATTATGTAAAGTGTGGGGCATTAAGGGTGGTTTGGAATCTTGATGACTCCCATTGTCTGCAGATGGCTGTATTTACCTGTGAGTCTTCCTGTATGTGTGTGCTGGCAAGTGAGTAATGAAGTCTTGCAGTGACATGTGATCATGTCACCTGAACGGGAATCCATCTTTAACCTGGTGCTTTTCCAGTGAGGGGGGGTGGAAACCCAGAGGGACAAAGGGTTCCTGCCTTATGCAAAAGATATATAAAGGGATGGAAGAGAACAAGGGGGGAGAGGAGCCATCATGAAGAATCCCCTAGCTATCACCTGAGCTGCAACAAGAGCTGTACCAGGGGAAAGAATTGTGCCCAGGCCTGGAAGGTGTCCAGTCTGAGAAACTTACTGAAGCATCTCTGAGGGTGAGATTATCTGTATTTAGCTTGATTAGATATAGATTTGCACATTTTATTTTATTTTACTTGGTGACTTACTTTGTTCTGTCTGTTACTACTTTGAACCACTTAAATCCTACTGTCTGTATTTAATAAAATCACTTTTTATTTAGTAATTTAGTCAGAATATGTATTAATACCTGAGGGAGCAAACTGCTGTGCATATCTCTCTATCAGTGTTATAGAGGGCAAACAATTTGAGTTTGCCCTGCATAAGCTTTATGCAAGGTAAAACGGATTTATCTGGGTTTAGACCCCATTGGGAGTTGGGCATCTGAGTGCTAAAGACAAACACACTACTGTGAGGTTTTTTTTTTTTTTTCCAGGTAAACTTGCAGCTTTGGGACAAGTGATTCAGACCCTGGGTCTGTGTCTGGAGCCAGACAGGAGTGCCTGGCTCAGCAAGACAGGGTGCTGGAGTCCTGAGCTGGCAGGGAAAACAGAAGCAGGGGTAGTCTTTGCACATTGGGTGGCAGCTCCCAAGGGAGTTTCTGTGATCCAACCCGTCACACCTTGTCTACAGTATGAAATACCTTATCTGTTGTCAGCAACAGGTGCTGAGCACCGTCTAGCTGTAAGTTTTAACCATGCACTTTAAAACCATTCTGAACATAGTTTGTCCTTGGCTACATCTGTGGTTAGTGCTTGGTACTGGTTCAGCTGCAGCTGTTGACACCAGTTGCCAGCAGTGTGGTTTTTTTTCCAAGTGTTGATAAATATTTATTGCACTATATAGTAGGGAAAATTTCTGGTCTTAGGCCTTGGCTACACTTGCAAGTTACAGCGCTGTAAAGCCTCCCCCAGTGCTGTAACTCACTCCCCATCCACACTGGCAGGGCACTTGCAGCGCTGTATCTCCCTGGGTACACCGTTGCAGGTACTCCACATCTCCGAGGAATAACAGCTGCAGCGGAGTGGCTACGACTCACAGGTGTGAGTGTAAACGCTTGCAGCGCTGTACTAATCACCTTGTCAAGTGGCCAATCCTCTTCATTGTTGTGACCGGCTGCAGGAATGCGGAAGTGCTGGTTTCAAAACTCATACTGCAGAGAAAAACAAACAATTTGCAGCTTGCTTTGAGTAAGTAAACGAATGAGCAGGGGGCCGGGAGTTTGGAACTTGGAAAATAGAGAGCTGACATGCTCCAAAAAGCACTCTCTCCTCCCCCCCCCACTCCCTGTCACAATCCACCCCACCCCCGTTTTGAAAAGCACATTGCAGCCACATGAATGCTGGGATAGCTGCCTATAATGCACCATTCCCAACACAGCTGCAAATGTTACAAGTGTGGCCACACCACTGCGCTGGCAGCTGTCAGTGTGGACAGACTGCAGCGCTTTTCCCTACTCAGCTGTACGAAGACAGGTTTACCTCACAGCGCTGTACAGCTGCAAGTGTAGCCAAGGCCTAAGGAGCAAAGGACCATTCTAGTCCTGACCACCTGTGTGCTTCCACTGAAACATTGGGCCAGGTGCCTCTTGTCTCCATCTGCAGAAAAGCAATGTTCCCAGCAAAAGCAAAGAACACCTGATAAATTATGAAACTGTTAGTTTCAGTCTGCTGCTCTTGTTGGTGTGGCAGTATGGGCCAGAGCAGCATGTACTACTTCTATACAATTCTCCAGCCAGTCAACATTAAACAGATGCTGTAGCAGTGAGCAGGATTCAGAATCCCCATTTAAACCTTTGCTGAAAACTTGTTCTGGAAGGCTGAAATGTAGCCCCATATTATAGGGAGTGAACTTTTGAACTCTACCTTCAACTGTGTTGACAACATAATTAGTGACTGGAAAGTGCCAAATGACACTCCTTCTAGAGGGAGGGATACTGTAAAAGTCAGTCCTTCTCATATACCCAGATGACATGTCAGAAGTGTCATACATTTGCTTTTAATCTTTAGCATAACTGAGTTTTGCAGACTTCAGTAACTGAAGAGAATAAATGAGCTTTATCAGTATTTACCCATCTTGGCGTTGCATTGTGTTGTCAGATAAAACATGGAGGAAGAATGAAAAACTGGAAAAAATAAGATATCTGAAGGACCTATGTGTAAGATGAACATGTACAGAGAACCAAGATCTTTACTTAAAGGAAGCTGCTAGGAAAGTGTAGCTTTCTGTATAATGTTTCTGAACATTATCTTTAGAAATTAAGTAGAATTTTCTAAAATGAAATTTTCCTCCTGGAATGCAAAATGTTTAGAAAAATGAATTGGTAACTTTTCATAATTTTGACATTTAGCTCTTTCAAGATACCTTATGTCCTCTACAGTGACCTCTGCTTATAAAGCTATTTGCTGAGTCAAACATTGCATGCCAGACTGTTCAGCTACTCAGGCATGTTAGAACCAGACAGTGTACAGTAAGAACCACTTTGTGGTAAACATAGTGTCGTCTAAAACAGGGGTTTGCAACCTTTTTCTTTGAGGGCCCCCCAACATGCTATTAAACTTCATGGCCCACCTGTGTTGTCATAACAGGTTTTCTACATATAAAAGCCAGGGACAGCATTAGGGGGTAGCCAGCAGGCCAATTGCCTGGGGTTGTCATGCCACAGGAGCCCTGCAAAGCTACATTGCTCAGGCTTTGGCTTCTGCCTTGGGTGGTGGGGCTCAGGGCCCAGGTTTCAATCCCACGCTTTGTCTTTCTGCCCTGGGCCCCAGTGAGTCTAATGCTGGCCCTGCTTGGCAGCCCCCCGAAACCTGCTTGTGGCAGTGATGGACACAATAAGGACCTAGATAAGATAGATGAGTGACTTCTACAGTGTCTTGACCAATGGTTTGTTACTCTTTGGAAACAGTAGAGCTTAAGTCCTAAATAAACCTTGCTTGATCTTGTCACTATAGCTTTCAGTCACTGCTTTGTACAGTGGTTCTCAAACTTTTTGTATTGTGACCCCTTTCACGCTGCAAGCCTGAGTGTGACCCCCTGAGTTTGAAACCCTCTGGCATAGTCCCTTTTGGCACCATTCCCCAGACTTGCAGGCAGCCTCTTAACTGCACCATTCCTGCCTCAAGAAAACACTTAAGCAATAAAATCTATATCAGAGTTAAGAGGCATGTTAACTGATCCTACAGTAGTAGGATAATACTTGATTGGTCAGGCTGGATAACCTGTTTTAAACTAGCAATCTTGATTTTTGTAGCAATTGATCAGTACAAGCCTCTGGATGCCACTACAAACCCATCCTTGATACTAGCTGCTGCTCAAATGTCAGCTTACCAGGAATTAGTAGAGGATGCTATTGAATATGGAAAAAAACTTGGTGGGTAAGTAAGACCATTAATTTAACTAAGCTTACAATTATGACAGCTGATGCCTTCTGTAACTATTTGCAGTAGCAGCCATAGTGTTTGGCCTTTTATAACCTAAGCGCAAACATGAGTTTTGCTCCTTAGAACTTCTAGACTAGAAGACTAGCTAACAGTGTGGGTGAAGGGATTCAGCATACAAATCAGCGAAGATGGTGACAGGCTACATGTGGTAGGTGTATAATCCAGTGTGAGGTTTCATCCTCAGTACTGTAACTACTCTCCCCAGTGAGTAGTTTCTGGAAAGCATTATGGGTATATCTACCTAGCAAAGAAGAATCCATGGCTTGTCTGTGCCAGCTGACTCTGGCTCATAAGGCTCTGGTTATGGAGTTGTTTCATTGCTGTGTAGACTTCTAGGCTCAGGCTGGAGCCCAGGGGCTCCAGGAACCTGAAAGTTGAGGGAGACTCACAGGGTCCTGAAGGCCAGGCTCCAGCCTGAGCCCAGAAGCCTACATAGCAATGAAACAGCCCTGTAGTGTGAGCCTGTTGGCTGGTACAGGTCAGCCGTGGGTGTCTAGATGCTGTGTAGACGTACCCTGTGAAGCGAAGTGAGTCTTCATTCTAATTGAAATCCCTTTTGAAGTAGCTTTGTGGGCTTGCTCAGGGAAAGCATCATGAAAGAAAGCACAGATATTTATGGGAGAAACAAATGGGACAAAAGACTAGAGTGGATAAATAGAGAATGGGAGAATTACTCTGATTTAAAGGCTTGAACTGTATGTGGAAGGAGCCAAAGATTTAGGATACTAGCTGCAGTCTCCCACATTTCACTAATTAAATTTTCATTCTTTTAGGTCAGAAGATGAACAGGTCCAAAATGCAAGTGACAAACTTTTTGTGTTGTTTGGGGCAGAAATACTGAAGAGGATACCAGGTCGTGTGTCCACAGAAGTAGATGCAAGGTTTGGCTTTTTCTGAACCAGAGCAAGATTTGTACGCATCTTGTATGCAATTTGTAACCAAGGTGTTCTTAATCTGCTGATCTTGTAACAGTGAAATGTTCAGAGTTTAAATTACTACCTTTTCTGTTTAATTGAACTGTGAAGTCACAATTTGCCTATCTAGGTTTTTACTGCATGCTAGACAAAACTAAGTGTGAATTAGGGATAATCTTCAAGGCAGTTGTAAATAGGGTTCACCTTCAGCATAGATAAGGCACGGATCACATTCTCAGTCTATCCACCATTCTTCTTGGACTCAAAGAAATTCAAGCATCCAATTTACTTGATTTAAATGCAAGAGTTGAGTTGGGTTTCTTTTCTTTACCCTTCTCCCACCAAAACTTACAAAATGGTACGCTATGGCTTTTGTTTTAACATGCACATGGGGTAAGGCCTGTTAACTTCCTTGATTCTTTTCTACTTTTTCAGCATCTAAATTCTTTATTAAAATTAAAGCAATAACTTTTAATTTTCCCTGAGAAACATCCTTGGTTTTTTTGAGCTCTGGGGCCACTTAATCCTAGAGAATGTTTTACAGTTTTGGTCACTTCCTAACTACAGCCCCAAATAGAAAAGCTATTTATTGGGAGTTGAACTATCCTGCCTCATATATTAAAATTTTTCTGGTTATTATGGCTAAATTAGAGACACTCTAATAGCCAATGATACTCCATGTAAGAGCATGCATCACTGGCTACCATTATCTGTTGGTGGAAGCTAGAAAAAGATGGATCTGGGATAGACACAAGACAACAAATGTTTGTAACTTGGATCAATGTCTTTCTTGTTTCAAAGGTTGTCCTTTGATAAGGAAGGAATGATTAACAGAGCTAAGCGCCTTATTGACCTTTATAAGGAAGCAGGAATTGGTAAAGATCGCATTCTCATAAAACTGTCATCAACGTGGGAGGGGATTCAGGCAGGCAAGTAAGTGTCTGTAGCTGGTATTTATTTTAATTTATGCTTCTAATGGCTGGTCCTGTAAATTTAAAAAATCCTATCAGTGTGTTGGCTGTTTTGAGAACCATGCACCAGTAAATTCAGTTAGTGGGGTTAAATCTAACACAAGCAAGAATTTTTTTATTCGTGGGACAAATATACTCATTCTATGCTAGATCATTGCTTTAGAGCTCAGTAACATGTTATAGGTCAGTAATTAACTGACACTTAACTTTATGAAGTTATTAAACTAATTATTTGTTGATTGAATTGAGGGGGAGGACAGACTCCATTCTAAGATGACCCCCCTTTTTTTTTTTTTGCAGGGTTCTGGAAGAGGAGTATGGGATCCATTGCAACATGACCTTACTCTTCTCCTTTGCTCAGGCAGTGGCCTGTGCTGAAGCTGGGGTCACACTAATTTCCCCATTTGTAGGGCGTATCCTGGATTGGCATGTTGCAAACACAGACAAGAAGACTTATGAGCCCTCAGAGGACCCAGGTAAGCTTGCCTCTGAATGCAATTGGAAAAAGTTCACTACAAACTACAAGTTACATTTTTAAATCTTCTCTTATGAACGCTCCTAGAAAATACAGTATTGGGTAATAAAAGGTCTCTGATTTAAGAATCTTTGCATTTTAAAACTCATTGTCTTGAAAATCACCAGTGTTTTCTTCATAGGGGTGAAGAGTGTCACTAAAATCTATAATTACTACAAAAAGTTTGGCTACAAAACTATTGTGATGGGTGCTTCATTCCGAAACACTGGTGAGATTAAAGCACTGACAGGCTGTGACTATCTTACCATTTCACCTAAGCTTCTGGGAGAGCTCAGTAAAGAGAACACCAAGTTAACTCCCACACTCAGTGCTAAAGATGGTAAGTCAGTTTTCTTTCCTTGTATAATACAGACTTGTTCCATAATCCCGAGACTCCTCTTTACTACTGAACATAGCTGATATATGGAAGAAGCCAGCTCTGGCAAGTGGTAGTACATAGCTTCAGCTTAAACTTAATGCTTCTTGCCTCCATCCGAACTTTTTTTAAAGGGGTAAGTCTTGACTGATCTACAGTAACTGCCTTGTACTGTCTTCATGACCACAGTGGCCATCAGCAGTCCTTGTGGCACTGCTGTTGAGGGAATCCAGTCTTTTTTTCCACACCTTTGATCTAGTATATAGCCATTTATATTCAGTTTACTTAATATCTTGGGTCCTTTTGAGTGCATTAGCCAGTAACTACCCCAGATTCAAGTCAAGATGACAGATCCAGTTTAAACAGTGGTACTTCTATAAAATAAAAATTGGTGGGGTGGGAGGGAGAAACCACCTCTAATTTGTATCCTGGGACTTGCTCTAAGGATTTTGTAAAGACTGTCAAACTTGGTTTAAGACTAATTTTGCAAGAATGGAAGTCATCTGAAGGACTTCAAATAAGGCTAGAAAAGATTATATGCCTATACAACAGTCAACATTTGAAACAAGAGTTTTTAAAAACTGATCTTTTTTTTGAAATGGTACTAAAAAGTGTTGCAACTTATTTGGTTTAGCAATATTTTGCTGTGGTGGTTGCATGTGGTCCTAGTAGCTGTACCACTTTTGTTTTTCCTTCCTCTTAGCTTTATAAACAAATGTTAAATTACAAAATTCAAGCTGGGAATTGTGCACAGCTGCAATCATGAGCTCTACTAAAGGCTCTAAGCAGTGGGCAGGCTTGTTATCAATTGAGCTTTTGTTAGCAATCTGCTGAACAACTGGAACCAATTGTTTGCTTGAGTCCTTGCTCACTTCCACAATGTCTTGTATAATATTTTTGTACAGTGGGCTGAAAGTTTAGTGCCATTAGGAGCCAGATACAAACATGATAAACATGAATGCCCTAGCCTAAAATTTAGACTAGCAGGATAACTTCCCCTAAGATAGGAGTTCAGAATCAACAATATCTGATTTACTCCCCAAAAATGTGGTCACACAGTAAGTCTGACCACCTTGTCTGCAGTGTTTGGAAAACATTTTCAAACTTCAGCTAATGGGGGTGGGGGGTGGGAAGAGACCTACATTAGGGAGCTTAAGGAGCATTTTATTTTTGGATAGCAATCTTGTATTTGAATTGAAGGATTTTGCCTTTTGAGAGAATCTCTAAGATGTTCTGTTACAACTCCTTTTTGTATAGCTCAGACATCTAACCTTGAGAAGATTCACATGGATGAGAAGACATTCCGCTGGGAACATAATGAAGACCAAATGGCTGTGGAGAAATTATCAGATGGGATCAGGAAATTTGCTGCTGATGCAGTTAAATTGGAGAGAATGTTGAAGGTAATTCAGCAACTTTTATATGCCCCTTTTCCAGACCTCTCAGAATGACACCAGCTGACCCACTAGTGAGGTGTGATGCTGTCTTGATTTTTTTTTTAAAGCAGTGTTTATTTTGTATACAAACCATGCAAATTGTGATAAGTATTAGGTCACCATTCCTATGTGCAAAGACACTTAGCTGCCTAGATAGCATATGAAACACATACTGGGTGTCTTCATTCCAATGTATATGTAATTGTCTTGATACCTCCTGTGAGCACTGACTAATGCAAGATGTAAAGCAACATGAATGTTGTCCCAAGTGCACTGCAGTATTTAGACTGCACTACAGCTAGATGTGCGTCAGCAGGTGACATTTTGAGGAGCTTGTATGGCTGTCAAATTCCTGACATAGAATCTGAAAATTAAGTTTCCACCTCAAATCAGTAATATTCTATAGCCGTATTGGTGTCTGAGGCACACTAAAATTCAGTACTTCCATAGTGATTAGGTCTAACTTTGGCAGTAAAACACTTATGATTTACAGGATGCATGGGGAGGGGGGGAATTGAATAAGGTCCATTTTTATATAGTCCACTATTTTAAAATGCCAGTTGAAATAATTAGGTGAATTAATAGCATCTTGACTGTACTAAATCTGCATGTATATTTTTAATAGCAGTTGTAGACACTGCTCACGTTGACTGCATAATGACTATTGTACTGGCTTAGTCTGGTGTCAAAGCACTGCAGTGTCCAGACTTCTCTAGGACTCTATTGGAAATGCTAACTGCAGATTATTCTTTTTTCCTAGGAACGAATGTTCAGTACTAAAAATGGAAAGTAGACAAACCAAAGTTCCTGCTGGATTGTGGAGGCTGAATGAGTGGGATTATTAAAAATGGATGTACAAATACCTACATGTAAAGTCTTACGCTATGTATGGAGAGTTTTCTGTATTCCATGCTTTTTTATCAATTTGCAAAGGGACAAGAGTTTCAATTTGTAGCAATTTTGGCAATGTATTAAAATAGTTTCTGTGTAAAGAGTTTCACTATTGTGCATTTGTTTACATCAATATTTGCATATTGCTGTACTCCTTGCCACTTATTTTCAATTTAATTCTAGTGAAAGTGAGTGGTTTAACTACTTGTTAAGAACTATATTTTTAAACCCTTAAATGTACCTCCAGATGATCCTAGGGAAACAAAGTATTTTATCCTTGAGGTACTTACACAGCTTCCAAAACCACAGTACATATGAGAGTGCCTTTCCAGTAAAATAATTAATCAAACTTACTGCTTTAGGCTAGGAAGATCTATCAAGTTTTAATCTATTTGAGTATGTGTGATCTTTAGCTTTCTTTCAGTATCATTCTGGAAGTGGGTTGAAGTTGTCACTTGTAGCTGGGTTTCCTGAATCCCAGTCCAGCAGCCTCTCCAAATACCTCTTATTGTAAGTGGACTTAAAGAAACAAACCAAGAGCTGTACTCTTGGAATATGTGGCTGTGAAAGTAAGCATGGAATAGCAGCTTCAGAATTATGTAGAAGTTGAGCCCATGGGTTTTCCTCACTCCTTCCACTGAAAATGACAGTTGCACTCAGCTACCTCATCTACTGATTTAGAAGCATAAAGTAACAGTTCTGAGGTGCTACCCCATTTTATAGCTGAAGAGGGTTAAGACTTGCTCAGACCTAAAACAATGAATTGGCAATAGAGCTAGGTATAGAAGATTGGAGTCCTGACTTGGTCATACTTCAAAAATGGAGTATGACCAAGAGCAAGTATTTTATTCCCTGGGGGTATTTTGAGACTGCCAGTTTTCCATTGTACTGTATGTGCATGCCCTAGCTCTATCAAACATTTGTTTGAGGCAGCCTGCGCAGTGGTTAGGGACCCTCATTATACAGGGCCAGGACACTCCTAGGGTGATCTCAGACCTTTCCCCACTTGGTGTTAAGAAATCTTACTTATCAGTGGCTTTACTGACTTGCTATTTGCAGATGACTCTAGTCATTCCCTCCCCCTGCCCCCCTTTCCTTATGTACTGGACTAATTACTGTCACCCGACAGGCTTTTGAGCAGACATAACTCTAACTTACACCAGTAAAGGCACTGGAAGCCAGAAGCCTGCAGAAAGAAAGCAGGCAGTTTATGGTATGAGGCAATGAAAGTCAGTTAAATTAAAGTTGCCAACCTTGACTTCTGCTGCTCCAGTACGAGGATTCTACCACTTAACTGACCAAAAATTAGACACAGGCAATCAGAATCAGTATAAAGACTAAAACATTTAAAAGCATTTTATATAAGTACATGGAAACCTTTACTTGACACTCAAAATCCATGCAACTCTAAACCATCAAGATAGGCCCCCAAAGCTGCTGAAATTATTGAAACACCAATCCAATCTCATTACTTTACAGCTTTCTATTAACTTGAAATTCTGGAACAAACTAGTCTATTGCTATTGCATAGTAAGTGAACAGTTCCAACTACTCCCATCTCAAAGTTCCTTTTTCCATTCTGAACAGCTCCCTGTTTATAGCTTTCTCCCCTTCACAAAAATGAACCCATTATAGCAGAAGATCATATACTCCCATTCCTCTAAAGAAAGGGCTATTCCTACTACAACACTTGTTAAACTCAATGAGTTCTTTCTCTGGTGAAGAATGCTCAGTGGAGCTCAATCAGTGGTTGGCTCCTTCTATCCTTTTTGCTGTATTTTTCTTTTCTGGTTCATAATTAAATCTGCCTCCTGTCTTATTAGTTTATAGGGGTCCAATTATGTCAGCAGGATGTGGCCCTAGGTTGACACAATTAACTGCTTCCTGATACAATTTACTGGGTTATCCATTTAATTTGAAGTTTCAGCCTCCTAAAAAGCAGCACTAAACTTGTACATAAAGAACATTCTGCTCCGTTATACCTATGCATTTGCATTGAACAGTACAAGGGGGGGAAAAAAACCAAGTAACAGGACTAGTCATCATTGTCATTAGGTAACTGCAAAAGGTTGACAACCTAATTTAGCTAGGGCCAGAGCAGGGAATGCTCCTCTTATGTTGGTGTTGAGCATTTTCTTCTCTAGCAAAATTGTGCTAAGCACCCCTAACAGCACAAGCTATGCAAGGGCCCAAATTCTTCCATTGAATGTGTACATGTCACTCACTAACTTCACTGGGTCCTGAGAGCAGAATTTGGTTCACTGAGCCTTATCTGTATTCAGGTGCTAGCACCATGGAGGAAGAAAGCTGACTGGTAATTTTCACTTTTCCTTGCATTCTGTAATTCAGCCACACTCAGAATCATAGAACATTTTGCTGATCTCCATTAATGTTTTTAGAGGCAGCTCTAATTCCCATTGAAACTTAATAGTAAGACTCCCATTAACTTAAATGAATTTGTTTGGGTGCAGAGAATAGGTAGTGAAGTGTTCAAACTGTATCCTTATAGGTACTCCACTTCAGATGCACCTGTGTCTTTGATCAGAGCCTTTTCAGTAGGCAGTGTCTGCTCAGCCTAGGCATCCACGTGCCTATACTGAGGATATAGAGAGCTACATGGGAAAACTGCATTCCTTTCTCAGCCACCCTTCAACCTGAGATGGAAGATCAAGTATCCCAGCTTCATTCTAGGCATAGTTAAGCTTGCCTTGCTGTATCTTTTCTGTGGATAAATAGGTCAAAAGCCAGCACCTTAAAAAGAGAAAAACCAAGCCCCTGAAAGGCAAAATCCTGGTTTTCCCAACTGAAGGCTTAGCTAAGCTTTTAAAGGAGAGTTTGCAAACTGCCTGTCATTAAACAGTAAAAATACATGTAGGACACTCATCATGCAGGCCTTAAGGTTGCAGGCTGTACTTTGAGAATCAGGACAGTCCCCTAGATTTCAGAATGGCAGACACCTGCAAGCAAGAGCCAAGGCCCGGGAATTTAGCTCTCCCACAGCGCAGTAAGCAGCACTGCACTAAAACTTCCCTAGCCCCAGAACTATTGCCAATCTCTGCCAAAGATACTCCCCTCCCTCTCTTGGATGACCTTGGCAAGCCACTTAATTTTTGTTTCCTGTGTAAAACCTATTGTTTTTCTGTCTGGTCTCTTCAGAACATGAGCTCTTTGGGGTAGGGGCCACTTTTTTGTTGGGTGTCTGTAGAGCACCTAGCTAGCACAATAGGGTCCTAGTCCATAACTCAGGCTCCTGAACACTACCACAATACAACAATAGAAATACTTCCGGAGATGTGGGTCACTGCAGCAAGGTCTTTCAAAGAAAATAGGACATTGAGGTTTTCCTCAGTCAAGACGCACTTACAACTTTCAGGCCTTTTGTGAACCAGCCCAGACCTCAAGAGGCACCAATTTTGAACCAACCGCCTACCAAAGCCAGGGCAGGTCCTGTTAAAAAGCAGACAACTTTCTGAGAGCTAGCACAGGTTTTAGGCATCTGCAAACCTGTGGAGTTTATCCTCTGCTAAAAGGTGAGCTGAACCTAAATTAGTGAGGCAAAATAGTGAGGGAGAATCTTCAGAAAACATCAGTAGGTTCCCTGGTTTTGAGGTAGTTCCTTCACCAAGTGGTTTTTGACTTCAGTTCTAGAATATACATTGAGGGGGTAATGCTCAGTTCCTACTAAGCTACTTTGTAAACGCTGAAATTCCAAAACATGCAGCCTTAGTCCACATGATAAGTGAAATACACGGTAAGTTATGACTTCTTCCAACAAGAGACAGAGGCCTTTGTTCAGTGATGATAAAATACTATTGTGTGTGATCGCTGTCATCCAACAGCTGCATTGCACCATACATGAGAGCTGATGGCTGCAGACATGTTAGACCTGGCAAGGGGCACAGCTGCAAAGGGACTAGCCAAATTAACTGGAGACCTGGAGCATAGAAAGCAAGAGCAGGGATGTAACTATGAGAGATTTTTAAGAATGTGGTTATATATATTATTGTCAACAGAACAGAGTATGGGGCAGGAACCAGATCTTTGGCTTCTAGTCTGGTTATTTGTGTTGCTCTACCTTGTTAAGAGCTGGATCCAGGAAGCCATTTACAGCACATAAGCAGCCTGCTGAACATACTAATTTGTTAAAATGCTACATATTAACAATACTACTACAAACATGGCCATGACAAATGCTTCCATAATATATTATACACTATCTGCTCCCGCATCTCTGTATAGGAGGCATGGCAGGGATAAGACAACGCATGTCCAAGGTAAGGTTGGCGTATACAGTGACTCCAGCTGATCCTCGGCTGTTCTTAGATCGAGGGCCATTTCGGCCTCAGTGGTGCTAGGATTGGTGTAGAAAGGTGGCTTACAATTACCTCCCTACCCCATTTTGCTCCCGCTGCCCCATTTAACGCCCCCCCCCCCACACACACACACACCTCAGCAGTGCACTCAGCAAAGCTGAGGATTTGGCCTCAGATTTTAAAAGCTAGATGTGTGTGAATACACAATCATAGTTGTGGTTTTCCTCTTGCTTCCTCCTGAGAGCCACCAGTGTTTGCTGCAGGGGTCTTATTTACATAAAGCAAAGCAGTGGCAATACACACCATTAGTAGCAAACCAGGAATCCCATGCTATTGGGGGCATTTTAGAGTTTGGGAGCAGTAGTTTAAGGACTTGACAATATGGTGCTGTTATTCCTTCATGTACTTCTACAAATCTAAATAATGTGAACTAATGGCACCACAGCAGTAAGACATCATCAGTTCCTACCAATGGGCACAGTGGTACACTATCACAATGCAATCTGACCTGCCTTAACACCCTTGAACACAGTGGGAGGTTTGGGTATGCAAGGCATACAGGATAAGGCCTTCTTGTTACCTCTGAAGTCACTAAGGATGGAGACACTGCTGCACTGCACTCCATTTGTCCAGCTAATCTAGTTTCCTGTCTCCAGTAATGTTCTTTAGAGAAAGCCTATAAAGCACATGGACATTTTTGCAAGAGTATCAGGGAGAGAAGGAAGAGTTCCCTTCTGAGCCCTCCACAAGCAATCAGCTTACCTCCTCTGGAGGGGAGAGAGCTATTCATGCTCATAAAACAGGGTAATCCATCTCTGAACCTAGCTCACCATGGGCCTGATCCAAATCCCATTGATGTTAACTGGAATCTTACCATTGATTACACTGAGCTGGGGATCAGGCCCTGTTTGGTGTTCCTGTGCCAGTGGATTCCACAGGTTACTTATATGATTTTAAAAGAAACGTATAAATGAATTTAAAATGGGATTGAGCCCTGGGGCCTGACAGCCTCTCACTGCAGAAGAGGTACAGCATGAACAACTGCAATGCAAGTTTCCTGGCCCTGCCCCAACAATGCACTTCATCCTTGACCATCTCGAGGGACAAAAGGGTAGTTCTTTCTCCACATCCACCCCATGCTTTAGTTCTCTGCTGCCTGGACCAGCTAGCATCGTGGTTTGTGTGACACCTTACCATCAAGAACAGGATTCAAATCACTAATGTGTTTCATCGAGACCAGAGTCATCATGTAGGAACAACATTTGGTCATTGTCAAACTGGGCCAAATTTAAAGTAATCGGGAGAGAAACCCTGTTACCCATAAGCTTTAGCACTCCAGTCCCCTCCCTCTTCACAGTGTATTGCATTTCTATTTCATTGACTGTCCTTGCATTGTAGGACAAGGTAAACAGGAGCACTGAATGGCCTTGGTAACATTCCCTGGGCTCAGCTGGTGAAAACTGGTAGCACTCTGTTGAAGTCAATGTAGTGATTACAATTTAAACTTGCTGAACATTGGGCCTGTTTATCGAATCACATGCAGCTCTTCAGAATGAGAAGGGTTAATGTCATTGTAAAGTGTGTGTGGGGGGGATTCACATGGACATGACTAACCCCTTCTTTCAAACAGAAATAGACATTGAACAGAAAAATCTCAGGTGACAGATCTGACCTGCAGTCTGCAGATGGATTGCTGCTGTCCTTTCAAACAGTGTGAGGAATGTTTTTTCCATTACAATTAATTTAGCTTTTGCAAAGTCACTATCACATGGCAGGCAATCAAATGACCATGACAGCTAACCCCTTACATGCCTGTTATGAAGCTAAACATGAGCTGTTATGTTTGGCCCTAGAGTCACATTTTCAGCTTCTGGGTTGGGCTCATCTCTAGTCAATTCTTTTCTTTTTCCCTACAAAACTCCAGGCCCTCTTTTACTATTGTGGATTTCTGGAAGCTGCTCTCAGATTTGCTATATACTTATTCCAATGTACCGTGTGCACTGTGGAATTGGTACTGTATGGAAATAAACACCATGGACTGTGTCCTCTCTCTGCCTCCTCCCTCCTTTGCAGTACCGGGGCACTTGAAAGCCACTGCCGCATGAGCTACATCCATCATACAGCGCACACACAAAAATCTTTAGCCCGCCTTTTGATAATGACCATAGACAGCGCTAGGACTCTTCTGTTGAGCCGTGGTGCACCATGGGGCTGTCTGGATCATTTCTCATTTACAATTAAACAAAATCATAAGTTGAGCTTGGCTGGCATCCAGTCTCCTTTCCCCACTTCCCAGAGCTGCGTGCACTGCCTCTGCTCCAATCAGAACTCGAAAGCCTCCATGTGCTGGAGCTAAGCTCCAGCCCTTAAATAGCTCTTTGCTAAGGAAACAGCTGTTAAGGTCCATGGATCAGAGATGCTGCCATAAGCTCACCTGCCAGACCCCTTTCTCTCCTCCTGCTTTCACAACAGTGGTGCACTTCACCAGAGTCACTTGGTCCCTGTTGTTTTCATCTGGGAGTTGTATGCTCGATATCTCTGGCCAGCACACAAACAGCACAGAGCATGGAGATTCTGGGAAGGTGTGAGTCCTTTTCCCTCTGGATAACTGTGCTGTCCTTTGGAAGGGTTCTCTCCATGGATTTCTCTTACCTGGGATCCTCCCTGAGCCTGCAGTCCTCCTTCCAGGAGAACACAACACAGGTGGGTTCCTTCTCATTTAGTGCATTTTGCATCTTTTGTTACTAAACAGAAACCCAGTTGTGGTTCCCTGGACTTTATACTATGATGTTACTATTTAACTGGCTGCCTAATCAAACCCTGTGTTTTGCTGGTACATAGAGCTTTAGGGTGGGATTTTCAAGAGCTCTCAAAATGACCTAGGAGCTCAAGTTCCATTGAGATTTCATCCCCTTTGATACATATTGCCAGGGTCTGGATTTCAAAAGCCCCATCCGTAATTGTAATCAGTTATGCAGTGAATACTGTGCTACAAAGTATGTAATGCCAGCTGATGTCTTCCATTCCCAGAGCACAGGTGGCAGGAGCAGGCTGCATACCTGGTAAGGTTGCAGTTTTTATGCAAATGATGTAATAGATTTAAAAGACCCTGCCCAGGGAAGATTAATTATAGAGCTGCACTGTGCTGCTCCCACAGCTCTGGAGTTTTTTCAGTCGGAAGAATGTAGCAACTACTCAGGAATCCAGACTCAAGAGTCTCCCAGCCCATCTGGGCTGACCATATGAGGAAACAAGAACTCAAGGAGAACCCTCTGCTCCTGGCGCCCAGCCCTAGAGCACAGACTCGGCTGGGCTGGTGTGCTGACACTACAATGTAGTGCTGTGATGTAATGATCAGTGTGCAGGGGCAGCTCTAGGCACCAGCAAAGCAAGCATGTGCTTGGGGCAGTCCATTTGCAGGGGTGGCAGGGATCCAGCATGGGAGCTGAGAACCAACAGGGGGCCCTGGGAGCTGTAGTTCCTTGGTTAGCTCCCTGCCTATAGAGCCAGCCCTGGAGCAGGGAAAGAACTACATTTCCCAGCATTCCCTTGGCCACTACCAACAGGAAAGAGGGAGAGGGAGTGAGGTAGCTAAGACCTCATGCTGCAGCCTGCTATGAATGGAGAGCTGCACTCTGAAGGGTAGGGATACCATATTTTAACATTCAAAAAATAGGACACCCCACAGGGAGGGAGGGTAGCCCCACCCTGCCACCATCCACTCCCTCCGACTGCCCCCCACAGAAACCCCAACCCATCCAACCCCCCCTGCACCCTGTCCCCTGATCACCCCCTCCCGGGACCCCTGCCCCTAACTGCCCCCCAGGACCCCACCCCCTATCTAAGCCTCCCTTCTCCTTGTCCCCAACTGCCCCCTCCTCAGACCGCCCCAACTTCCCCCCCTAGGACCCCACCCCCTACCTGTCCCCTGACAAATCCCCGGGACTCCCATGCCTATCCAACCGCTGCCTGTCCCCTGACTGCCCCCCCAACCCCTGACCCATCTAACCCCCCCTTCTCCCTGCCCCTGACTGCCCCCCCGAATCTCCGCCCCATCCAACCCCCCAGCCC
>NC_048301.1:112316592-112331344 GCF_013100865.1 Trachemys scripta elegans
CCCCCCCCCCCGAATCTCCGCCCCATCCAACCCCCCAGCCCCCTTATCGTGCCACTCAGACCAGCATGTCTGGCTCTGCGCAGCGCCAGACACACTGCTGCATACATGCTGCCGTGCTTCCCCGCGGAGCCACAGCCACCCCCCCCCCAGCACCTGCCTTCCAGATTTGAACACCTCAAAATTCAGGAGTGCTCAAGCTCAGTTTGGGCAGCTGTTACTTCATTTCTCCCAAATCAAATATACTGATCCACTGTAACTTGCTGTAGAAAAAGTAGGATAAAATTGAGCAAGAAATGCTTCCCAGTGGTTATTCGGACTGGAATTGCTATTTTCAACAGTCATTGCCTTTTTGTTTGTTTGTTTGTTTAAAAGGAAGACAGTGATATTGCATTGGGAAATTCCCCATAGAAAGAAAGAGTGGAACAAAAGAATAATAAAGGCACCTCAACTTTTCCTCATTTATGTAGGACAGTCTTATAATATGCATCCAGATATCCTCCAATCACACAAGCTGAAAATTGTTCCACTTTACTGCAGTTCTGTAACCATATGGGAACCAATCCTGTCTGTGTTCAGTGCACATGTAAAATTCATGCTGAATGACCTGCCGTGGGAGCGAGTTACCAGTGACCCAGGGCTGCGGCAGAAGGAGGGTGCAGGTGAGGGATGGGGGGAGAGAGCCCAGGGCTGGGGCGGCAGGAGGTGTGTGTGTGGGGGAATGAGGGAGCCCAGAGCTGGGGCGGCAGGGGGTGTGGGTGGGTGGGGAGAGCCCAAGGCTGGGGCAGCAGGGGGGTGCGGCAAGGAGCCCAGGGCTGAGATGGGGGGCAGCCAAAATTTTTTTTGCTTGGGGCGGCAAAAAACCTAGAGCCGTCCCTGATAGTGTGTCACGGCAGGGCTCAAATCAGCTTTGATAAATTTTGCAGCTAGATCCAGAATTTAATCAAATTCTCCCAGCCCTAAAAAGGAGCATGTGGATTAGGTCCCGTCTTCCCAGGGTTATCTCACACAGTCCTGGCCTGCCCCAGTTTGTCTTTAGCCAGCTCTCATTACTACAGGCTTCTTCTATTTAGCCGGTGGAGAATGTGTCTTCTTTATTTACCCATCAGTCTAGTTACCGATCCTAAAGGAGTCCCTCTGCGTCACTTCTACACCTTGTCTTATACTCTTGTACTGCGCTGTTTACAGAAAAAATATCCATTATCCACATGGCTCACCTCAACCCTCCAGAATTTCACCCAGCTGCCAGTACTGAGCAGTGTGCACGTCCACATGTCACATAAGCTCCTAGAAAGATGCATTTGGGAACATTAAACAGGATGGAAGTATTCCTGACTGATTAATATTCTCATGGGTGTTTGTTTATTCTCTTCTTCCAGTCTGGAAGAGACAAAGCCATCATCTTGACTGTGTTACAGGGCTCGCAAGAGCAGGAGGGGTCATTTTAAAGCAGAAGACAGCTGAACATCAAACCATTTAAGAGTTACAAGCTCTAGGCCAGGGGTAAATGGGTCTTGGTGTAACTGGGTCTCAGTGAAGCAAAGCCATTTTCCAGCAGCTGAGCATCCAGCCCTGTGTTTTAAATAGTGCAGGGCTCTGTCGCATCTCCTGCTGCAGTGTGTATATTAACTGAAGCACGGAAACCAAGAGAAACCACATTATGCATGAAGCACCAGTGAATATACTGGACCAGTTCCTCAGCTGGTGTATATCAGAATAGCTCTATTGAAATCAACGGGAGTTAGGTACCTAAATACCTTTGAGGATCTGGGCCTCAGTGCCCACTGGGCTCTGGAGGGGATGGGGGTAAGTGTGTGACCAAAGGGGATTATTCATAGTTGGAGGATGATTTTGCAGCACATTTATCAACCTTTCCAGTAGCACATGGCATGACTTTAAAGCAGTGATCCCCAAACTTTTGAGGGTCATGCCCCCCTCACCCCTGTCCACGTCCCCCTCCCCGGGAGCTGGGGCTGGAAACGGGGCCACAGCTTGGGGGAGGGGAAGATACAGGCATGGGCAAGGGGGCTGAGGCTGGGTCTGGGGTTGGCAGCTGGGCCTGCGGACAGCTGTGGCTCTGCTCCCGGCCTTTCCCCCAGCCTCAGCCGTAGGCCGGGAATAGAGCTGCGGCCAGCAGCCGTGGAAGGCACGGGGCCAGGAGCGGAGCCACACCGAGGCTGGGGACTGGGCCAGGTGCAGGGCTGGGAGCTGGGAGCGTGGCTGAGGGAGGGACCAGAGTAGAGCTGGGGGTGGGGAAGGGCTAAATATGCTCCTTCCCCGCTGCGCCCCCCCCAGACGTTCCTCCATGCCCCCCGGGGGGGGCATGTCCCCACTTTGGGGACCTCTGCTTTAAAGACATCTCATGAACATTTGACTGTTCAGTGTGCGCCAGATCTCTAAAAGGTAGAAGCCCATTTTGCCTGGGCAGCTGCATTTGCTAGCACAAGTACCACAAGTGCACACGTGCATTGGGCACCAGCCAGTGCCAACAGCCAGATGGGCATCTTGCAGGCCAAATGCATGTGTGTTTACCCCATCTGCAACCAGTTATGATATTTGCACATGCCAGTCTCTGCCCTCTGGCTTTGAAAATTCAGCCCTGAATCTACAACCTGCTCCTAGCCAAAGCTCAGCTACAGCAAATCTCTGAATTCATAGCTGGCTAATTGCACGTAGGGCAGGGATCCCACTCCCCGCTCTGCAAATATTCCTCTGAGATTGGAAGTGAAGGAATGAAGTGCTGTAAGAGTCTCTTATGTTGCCAGGGGATGCTGTATTAACTGTTCACATGCCATTGTCAGGTACTTTTATATTACCGAGGGATTGCTTCTCCTTGTTCCAGTACCGAAGATGGGATTTGCAGGGCTGTGAACTGCACTTCCAGAGTCCCCTCCGCAGGTTTACGGAACTCCACAGCCCTGTGCCAGCTAGAGGGAGAGGCGGCCATCTTCCCCGCTTCCCCTGGATCCTTCCCCATGAGGTAAGGTGGGTGGTGGGTGTTAATGTCTTCGGTGAATGTAGAGCTGGTGAAAAGTGCTTGGCTGACAGGTACAGAGCATGGCAGGGCCAGTTGCCCCACATACTGCCCCACCAGCATGCCTCAGCCAGACTTTCAGGCAACCCTTCGAGGGTTGGAAAAGCCAAATCCAGCCGTTCGCTTCTCTGCTCAGATCGGGGTGGGGAGGTGGGTTTGTGATGCTAGCCAGGAACAGCCTTTGCCTTCCTTGCAGAGGATGGGGGGAGAGATAGCCACATCAGAGCTATTTTTTGGGCAGCAAGCCTGAAGTATTGTCCCAAACTGATGCGTCAGTAGAAGAGGTTTTGGAACAAACTGATAAATTAAACAGTCACCAGGACCAGATGGTATTCACCCAAGAGTTCTGAAGGAACTCAGATATGAAATTGCAGAACTACTAACTGTGGTATGTAACTTAAATCGGCCTCTGTACCAGATGTTTGGAGGATAGCTAATGTAACACCAATTTTTAAAAAAGGGTCCAAAGGAGATCTTGACAATTACAGGCCAGTAAGCCTAACTTTAGTATCAGGCAAATTGACTGAAACTATACTACAGAACAGAATTATCAGACAAATACATGAACATGATATGTTGAGGGAAGAGTCAATGTGGCTTTTGTAAAGGGAAATCATGCCTCACCAATCTGTTAGAATTCTCTGAGGGAGTTAAAAAGCACATGGATAAGGGTGATCCAGTTGATATAGTGTATCTGGATTTTCAGAAAGCCTTCGAAAAGATCCCTCACCAAAGGCTCTTAAGGAAACTAAGTAGCCATATGATAAGAGGGAAGGTCCTCTTATGGATCAGTAACTGGTTGAAAGATAGGAAACAAAGGAAAGGAATAAATGAAGAGAGGTGAGCAGCATGGTCCCCCCAGGATCTGTGCTGTTCAACATATTAATTAATGATCTGGAAAAGGGGGTCAATGGTGAAGTGGCAAAGTTTGCAGATGCAAAATTTTTCAAGATAGTGAAGTTCAAAGCAGACTTTGAGGAGTTACAGAGGGATCTCATACAACTGGGTTGCCAGGCAACAACATAGCAAATGAAATTCAACACTGAAAAGTGCAAAGTAATGAACATTGGAAAAAATAATCCCAACGGCGAACCGCAGCTACTGGGAGCTGCGGGTGACCGTGCTGCCTGTGGATGGTCAATGTAAATGCTATCTCGTGGCCCGCCAGTGGATTACCCTAATGGGCCGCAGGTTGCCCACCACTGCTGTAGATAGTTCTCTGAAAACTTCCACTCAATGCATAGCAGCAGTAGGCAAAAAGACAAACAGTATGGCAGGAACTATTAGAAAGGAGTAGAAAATAAGACAAAAATATTATGATGCCACTATATAAATCCATGGTGCCCAAAGCCCACACCTTGAATACTGTGTCCAGAGCTGGTTGCCCCACCTCAAAAGGAAATAGTGGAACTAAAAAAAGGTTCAGTGAAGGGCAACAAAGATAATCAAGGGTATGGAACCACTCCCTCAGTCTTTCCTGTTGAAGCCATTCCACTTTGGATAAATAATGTAAATAGTCATTGGAGCAGAGAACTGGATTGTGCATCTCCCACATTGCAGGTCAGTGCTCTGATCAGCAGGCTACAGAGGCCTTCTCATGCTTGCTCTCTCTCTCTCTGTGGTCCAATCAGTCTGTCACTCAGTGAAACAACTTCGACAGAAGTGGTCAAGAGAGGCTATATCACAATATCCCATAGCTCAGAGGTTAGAGCACTTGCTTGAGAGGCGGGAGATTTCTGCTCAAATTCCTTCTCCCCCTCAGGCAGAGGGGGGACTTGAACTGGGGGTCTCTCACATCCCAAGTGAGTACCCTAACTGCTGGGCTAAAAGTTACAAGGGAGATCCCCCACTGCACCTGTCTGGCTTCTTGCAAAAACAGGCCCCTATCTCCAAGTGAGGGTTTGCAGCTGAGAATCCCAAGCAGAGGGAGGTGCCTCCTGGCAGTCAGGACTTGGGTACCTATCTCTGTGAGAGGGACAGGGCTTAGCACTCTTTCCATTGGTTATCTTAGGCGCACCCTAGCATACTGGCTTTTATCAATTTCATTCTATCGATCCTGTCAGTGCATAGGGAGCCTGGATGCCTAACCCCCTTTGTGAATCCCAGTGATTTTCCAGGAGCTTAAAAGTTTGGCATGGTGACGCTGAGCATCCCCACACCTCAGTGTCTTTGAGTCTAGCCCCTGCTCTCTCCATTCCTCAGTTCCTCACCAGTTAAATGGAAGTGATAATACTCCCTTTCTCCCACCGTCTGTCTTCCCTATTTAAATGGTAAGCCCTTCTCCTACTAGGTGTATGTACAGAGCCAAGCACAACGGGGCTCTGATCTTAGCTGGGGCCTGGAGGTGCTATTGTAATACAAACAGCAGTGCACAGCATTCTACTACAGCAGTGGTTCCCAAACTGGGGTTTGTGAACCCCTGGGGGTTCACAAAATGTTACAAGGGGTTCTCAGGAAAAAAATCCCTAATGGCGGACAGAACTGTCCATAAGGACCCCGGGCACCACGGGCCAGCAGCCCGGAGCCTTGGGGACATCCAAGAGCTAAGCAGTTCAAAGCAAGCATATCTATCACGCTGAGGAGATTTAAACTTCAAGTCTCCTTTTATGAAATAGAAAGGGAGGTGGATATTTTTTTGCTGTTTTTAAAATTAAATAGGCTGCTACTGTTGTTTTTAAATTATTATGAAGAACAAGTTTAAGCTTTGTTGTAACGTGCATTGTTTACCTGGACTGCTCAAGACCTGAATGCTTGTGTAGGAGGAACTCTTTGAGTTGGCTTCTTAAATACCTTCATGCTGTTTCACATCTGATACTCCTTGATGAAACATAGGAGCTAGAGGCGCCAGTATGGGGGGTGATGAGGGTCACATGACACCCCCACATCAGCACGCCTCCCTGTGGGTCCCAGCCCTTTTTTTCCGGTGGCCTCCCTGGGCCCCCTACTTTTCTGGCAGTGCCCCCCCCAGTCCCTGTGGTGCATGGGGGCTTTGCTCCCTCACCCCTTTTTTCTACTGGCACCTCTGATAGGAGCCTTGTCTTATAACAGGCTTAATCAAAAGTGATACAAGCTACAGAAGTGAGATCTTGGAAGAGTGTTGTCATTTTCATAACATAATAAAAATACTGTAATGATAAATAATAATTAATAGTGTGTAATAAGCATGTCATAAAAACAAGTTTTATATGTCCAAGATCAATACTTTTGTAATTTATGCTGAGGTAAGGGAGAAAATCCATGGAAATGTTCATTTTTAGGAGGGGGTTCACGAGACTTGACATTTTAGTGAAAGGGGTTCTCAGGGTTGTTAAAGTTTGGGAACTACTGTACTACAGTGATATCAAGCAATATGCCCCCTCCCTCCTTCCCCCAAGCCACCTTCTTCTGGTGCTTCAGGAACTGCTCCCCACTCTCAGAATGGCAAATCCTATATCCACTGAGACACCAAACAGCAGCACAGTGACTACAAGGCAACAGAGATCACTATTGCACCATTCACTTAAAGGATCTCATGGACAACTGACAATATGATCAGACAATGTGGCTCACATGAAACACTGCCACTCTACTCCCACAGAGTGACAGCCACTCTACTTCCACAGAGTGACAGCTAGCTGCAGCCACAAGGGGCATTGTAGTGATTAGCTGTTCCAAGGCAGGCCCATTGTCATTTGCATATTTGTCCAAAAGCATGCTGGGTACTGTTGGCTGTTCAGATTCACTGTGTTTCTTGTACTGACTTTTTATTTTAGCTACTCTGGAAGGGTTCAGCACTTGGACTACGTTTAATGTCACTCGTATTTGAAGTAAGGTTTAAGTCAAGGTCCCTAGTAACTATCTTAACCAGGAGTAGCTGAAGCAGACAGCTTCTCTGGAAATTGGTGTGAGGGACTCTCAGGCAGGGATTAATGCCAATTGTGTTTCACTTCCTCTTGGTACAACTGTGTGGCAGGATTAAAGAGCGAGGTGGGGTGATTTGCATGTAACAGGAGTTCCGACAGTCTGGGCCAGATCCTCCACTGATTTCAGTCATCCTGCCTCTGCTAAAGTTAGTGGAACTACACAGACTTACAGCAACTGGGGAGCTGGCCCTAGGCTTCCCCCCACCCCCTCCCCTTCTGTCATCTTCAAATCAGGAGTTGGTACCTTTCTGGAAGATGGGCTTTAGCCAAATAAGTGATTGGGCTCAGTACAGGAGGGGCAGGGTGAAATTCTCTGGCATGTGTTACACAGAAGGTCAGACTAGATGGACTGATAGTCCTTTCTGGCCTTAGAATCTGTGAGAAATACAGATGCAACAAAAAATGTACCTTGGTAGGATATCGTTGACTATTGCTCTAACCCTGGGTGACATCTTAGCATTCTCATCTCCACACCACAGACTCCCAGCTGTTTTCCAAATGTCCAAGACCAAAATTAACCATTTCCAGTTCAGAACCACCGGCTCTCTCCAATCCAGTGTCAGAGCACTCGCTCCCACAGTAAACACCCTGAAATGCTCCTAACGCCGGACAAATCTAAAGGGCTTACTAACTGCCTCCAGCTCCCAGACAGGTAATTCCTTCCAGCCCCCAGACAAGGGTTTCCAGATCCTCAGTGTTAAAGGAGTGTGAGACACCCAAAACACCAGTGCTCAAGCCGGGGGTGGCTCAGGAGGTTGTCAACAGCCAGTTTGGACCCTTGCACTGCTAGGGCATTGGCAATGGCTGCAAGTCAGTATTGACCAATAGCCATTCCGGGACCCACATGAAGCAAGTTCATGATCTCAGGCCAGGCCTTCAGGGGTATTGCCCTCGCATCTAGGAGCCCCGTCATGGACCAGGACCCCACCGTGCTAGGTGCTGTAGAAACAGAACAAAAAGATGGTCCCTGCCCCAAAGAGGTTACAACCCCCACTACCATGATTGGCTCTAATTAGCAGCCTTAGCTCAGATGCCAAGAATCAGCAAGGCTCTAGAGACTGAACCAGTCACCCAGGGAAGTGATGGCAGGCAAAGGATAAAGTGAGGGAGGACTGGAGGCAGCACAGCTCCCCCTCCGCTCTCTGGCTTCAGTCCCCAGCACTCCCCCATTGCTTCCCCCCCCCACTTATTTAGGTGTGGCAGTGAGTGGCTCCCTCTCCTGCTCCAACCTCCTTTAGCACAGCTGGGACACAAAGACAGGGCACCGCGGGGAGATGCTTGCCCTGCTGTCTCCCACGTTTTGCCTGTTCTGGGAATCAGCAGACATCCTCCTTCAGAGCTGGCCTCTTTCACCAGCAGAATAATAATTTAATGTTGTTATATGATAAGGCTACTCTAAAGCAATAATGCAAAGAGACTCCCTAGGTAACTGATAGCAGACGATGCTAAATAAAGAAAAAAATTACAAAAAATGATTCTCCCCTAAATAGATATTGCCTCTAATATGGATGAAGTCTAAATAATGGCCATTTAATAGCCCTGGGCTCAAAGCACTTCCTGGTGGCTAATGACTGTCTGGAAGTCAGGACAGCTTGAAATGAAATGAAGTACCGCTCAGCCCATCACATATTACTTCCCCAGGAAATGTCTTGCACTGAGACCAGTAGTTCTAATGCAGTTATGTGCTAGGGGCCTGATGCTGTAAAGTGCTAAGCATTCCAGGCAAAGTGCTGGGCTCCCAACCCCCAATGAGGGTTGAGGGCTCTTACTTAGGCCCAGATTTTTAAAAGGTATTTAGGCATTTCTCCATTCAGCGTTGCAAGGCGTAAGGTCCAGATCCTCAGGCCTAAGAGACTTAGATGGCAAAGTCCAATTTTTCAAAAGCAGAGCAAAGCCTAAATACCTTTAAATATCTGGGCCAGCAGCTTGCAGGATCAGGCCCTAATATCATAGGAAGAAAATGGGCATAGCTGAGTATTTTTAAAGTAGCACTGAACTGAGTGCTCAGCTGATTTTAATCCTCTCTCTAGGGAACTCAAACAACAAAACAAAAACATCACATCCCTTTTCATTTGTCAAAAAAACCTAGTTTCTTTTCCTTTCATTTACAATGAAGCTGAAATTAACATAGCCAATCTGTTGTGGAGCCAACATATGCCACAGCCATCTCACCTCAAAACAGCTTGGTTTGTACCTGATCCTGTTAACGTCTGCTGTTCCCAGAACTGTCCTATTAGTTCACTGCTGCTGAAGAGGCAGCAGAGAAAGATGGGTTTTTGTAGGACCCATCGCAAAAGCAGCTCACACCATCTCAGCAGTGAGACATGGGTCTGCAATGAGAAAAGAAACCATAGTGAGTCTGGAGAACTCAGTACACTCAAATAATATTAAAGTAGGTCAAATCTCCTTTTCAAAAGGAAGGGCCAAATTTTGCACATATTTTAAGCCACTGAAGTCAGTGGAGTTGTAGAGAATTTTCCCTAACGGGAAATGGAAACATCATTGAACTATGTATATATATCTCCTCAATATATGTTTCACTCTATATGCATCCAAAGAAGTGGGCTGTAGTCCACGAAAGCTTATGCTCTAATAAATTTGTTAGTCTCTAAGGTGCCACAAGTACTCCTGTTCTTTTTGCGGATACAGACTAACACTGCTGCTACTCTGAAACCTATCATTGAACTAGATTTTACATGTTTTTTCTCTCATGTAGACAGCTTTCCCCAGGGTTCAATGAAGAGGATGATGAGGAGTTTGGACACAGTAATAGGGGGAAAAATCACTTTCCAGGAATGGACAAGTCAAATTGTTGTTTGATTTATTACAGCTAATCATGCAGATGCTTTCAAATATTCCCTCTTGTACATTCCCCTGTGTTCCTCTAGGCTCTCCAGCTGCTGCTGGTCCCAGACTGTGTTCTCTCCCAGTGAGGATAACAACTCCAGTGTCCAGTTTGAGCTGGTGATGACTTATACCCTGGGTGCTCGCTCTGATACAGGATCGACAAACACGTCTCCGCAGACTCCGCTTCTGCCTCCTCTCAGGTAACTTCCTTCCATTTAGTACACTGCATGTCAGCTACAAGTGGTAATAAGAATAGCAGAGTCCAACTAACTAATGCTGTACTCAGCTGTGGCCTGTGACAGAGATGGCCGTTTCCTGCCATATCCTTGGAAACAACGTATGGAATTAAGTTTAGGTCTCTTTGGGGTCCATTGTACTAAATGCAAAGATTATGTATTATTATGGGCCAGGATTGCATGTAAACTCTCTAGGCAGGAGATGGGCTATAAGGCCTGGATGTTCAAAGGACTGTATTGAACAGTGTGCCAGGCACGAATGGACTTTTGGGATAATGTGTGTGAAATAGATTTTCTAAGAAATATCTAGGGGGAGGTTAATGCAATCCCCCACCTTCCGTCATGCAAAAATTCAGTCTTTTGAAGCTATGCCCTGAGGTGTGGGCCTTTGCTGATCCCCTGTTACATCAAGCCAAGATCAGAGGCCCAAGCTATATAAAGGAAAATCATGGATAATTCAGTCTGTTCTGAATCTGAAACAGTTATGAACTTGTGCCATAGCAAAAAACTCAGCTGTGGGTATTGAAGGACTGATATGTACCTAAGCCCAAGGCTGGAGTTGGGGTGATCTCTGATAAGCTTTTTGGCATCCATATTATTGTTTTTAGTATGTTTTCTCTGTATGCTTTCACATTAAGAATAAATGTGCTTGCTTAGAAAGAGCTGTGTGGTTATTCAGAACTACTGGCAACTACACTATTCATAGCCTTTGAAGAGAAACCAAAGCACACAAACTGGTCTACTTAGGCAGTCTGGCTTGCTGGGGATACCTGTGTAGGCAGGGAACTGTGTAGCCTGGAAAACCCCCAGTCAAGAGGGGAGAGGCAGGTCTCTGCCCAAGAGAGGTGATGGCTGAGGAGCAGGGAGCCTAGAGTGGGTGCTTTTGATACACCATGGAGGGGGAATTCAGGTGCAGTTGCCCTGAACCATGACATACCCCTTTCAAATGTTTCTTCCTATAACACTAACACAACAGGGTTAGAAATTCTGATCTCAGCACAGGACACTGGCAGCAGCATTAATCATGATAAGCTGCCAATACTCCACAAAGCTCTCACATTTGTGTAGTAGCATTAGGGTGTGTATCCTCTGTAGGCTGAAGCACTAGTGGCAAGATCTCACACATGTGCACACACATGGTAGATACGTCAGCACTGGAGGCTAGGGAGCAGTATTTAGCCAGTAGAGGGAAACATGACACACCTGATCAAATCTGATATTTCACCCCACAGAAGGCATCAGTGCCCATAGGGAGGCAGTGTGGCGTAATGGATAGAGCACTGGACTGGGACTCAGGAGACATGGGTTCTATTTCCAGCTCTGTCACTAGCCTGCTGGATGACCTTGAGCAAGTCACTTCACCTCCCTGTACCTCAGTTTTCCCAATTGTACAATGAGAAGAATGATACTGACGGTTGTGAAGTGCTTGAAGATCTACCGATGAAGAGTGCTATATAAGACCTATATACAGTTATTATAGGAGGCAGACAGGCTGGCACATAAACAGAACTTTGATAGCTCATATTTGTATACTACTTTCCATTTCAAAGGATCCCAAAGAGCTTTACTAAGTTTTTCTATAAACTATACATAGAGGTATCATTCCATTCACCACTGAAATGCAGCCACTTCTGGGAGTGGAAGTGGCAAGTATTTAACAGTGCACATCAACGTCACACATTCAAACACACGTAACTACAGCTAGTCAGATAATAGGGACCATTTTTGAAAAAGGCTCATTGAAAGTGTTCACTTTCAAAAAACCAAAACCCCAACACAAGCAGCCATGCAAGAACGAAAGGGCTCAATGGAGAACTAAATACAAAATCAGCTAGAGAGAGTTCTTCAAAACCATGGTGTTTGTTTTCACAGAGTTCCCCAAAACTGTGCTACATTGTATAATCTGAGTGTCTCAGACCAAGATGGGGATGTAGTGAGATGCCGATATGGGCGTCGAGAGGAGCTTGCCTGTGCTTTCTGCAAGAAGTACCCTTTTCTGCATTTGGATGAGGCAAGTATGTAGGTCTTATGCCCTCACACCCAGCAGCAGAAGCAAGCAATAGTGGGACCAGATATGTCATATACTTATGGGAGAATTTGCAGTGGTCAGTAGTGAGATGTCATTTCAGCCTGACACAAATGAAACCTTGTTTAAGCCAGTAGTAAAAGCCCACAGTAGTTAGTAATGGGCAAGCAGCAAAAAGCACAGAGGTTTGTCTCAGCTTAGACAATATCAATGGTCAACTCCAACTCCTCTTACTAACAGACAAGCCGTCCACCTTGAAAGGAGTCAAGAATGTGCAGGGTGAGCAGGATTTACCCGAAGTTTGAATCCTCATTGTAACAAGTTCCCTTACCGTCTTTCATTGCTGCCTCAGTTTCCCTCTGCCAGCACCTTGGGTTGTCTTATAGGCTGCTATCTTCAGTGCACTTGGAGCAGGCAGCTAAGTCACAAAGTCCACCCTATCTGAGGTGGGGCAAGAAATCCACCAAAAAGCAATTTTCCACCCAGCCTCTTGCTGTTTCCAAGGCCTTCACAGTCCTGTTGACTCAGGACCAGAGGAAAAGGGCGTCTTCCCACCAATACAGGAAGCCCCAGCCTGGGCCACTACCTACAGGCATCCACTCAGGCCTCAATCCCACACTGCACTATACTGCCCACTTCTCTTCCTCCAGCCACCTGTTCCCTGGGTCCTTCTGAAGTCAGCCTAGAAGAGCCTCCTAACCATTTCCCAAGCTTCCTGCAGTGCTGCTAACTCTCACAGTATTTGGGGGATTTTTGGAAGCCCCAGCCCCTGGAATCATGTAATTAGGGGAGACTCTCAGTTTTCTTCTTTTTTTTTTTAAAGGATAAGTTTTTAGCCTTCGTAGTTGTGCAGAAGCACTCGGCAGTGGGAAGGAAGCATCCTGCAGTTTCATGAGCCAGAAGGCAAATTAACAGCACCCCAGATTTATCACTTTTAAACCAATTTCAGGCTTTTTGAATGTTTGGGGTTAGCAATGCTGCCTGGACACTATGGCAAGCCCCACCACTGATCCTACTTTACCCCTACACATACTGAGAGTGAAAAGAAGACATCCGCTTTTATAGCAGGCCCTGCCGCTAGCCTGCAGTCACATGATCCCAGTCCATGAGCCTGCCCAATCAATTTGCTCCCTTTGAACAGTGGCGTCACCTGGGGACTCCATCCCAAGTCCCACGATTCATGAGAAAACCAAACACTGGTGGAGCTCCCTCCCTTAAAAGGCCAGCTCCTGCTGTCATACTCAACCAAAACATTATCATTAGTGCATTAGGTACAGTAGCACTGAAAGGCCTCAGCCTCTGTCAGGGCCTCATGCTGCTGGGTTCTGTACACACAGAGTGAGAGACAGCCCCTGCTCCAAAGTGTGTGATCTAAATAGACAAGCCAGGCAAAGGAAGCCTTGTCATCATTCCCATTTTCCCCCTGGGGAGCTGAGGTGCCAAGAGATTAAGAGTCAGGTTTTTAGAGGTATTTAGGTGCCTAATGGTGCTGATAGGTGGGATTTTCACAATGCTCAGCAGTGGTGTGCCATGACATTTCAGGAAAGCATGCAATGCTACATTCGCATGCCCTAGCAGGGGCACTGGAACCATTTGTATAGTGGGGGTGCTGAGAGCCATTGAACCAAACTGTAAACCCTGTATATGATGGAAACCACTTCAAGCCACGTGGTGCGGCAGCACCCCCCGCAACCCTAGTTCCAGCACCTACATGCCCTAGGGGGGTCCAAAATGGCACTCTCCATGCACTATGACCTCACATGAATGGTGCATGGGAGGTCATGCTGGGCAGAGGAGACCATTTTGTTCTACTGTGCACTTTGGGGGGCCAGACAGAATTGGCCTGAGGGCTGCCAGTTGGACTCCGTTTTTGGGAAATGTAGGGTATGCAATGCATGCCTTGCACACACAGACGGCACACAACCGCTGCCTAGGCACTTGAAATCACTGTTGAAAACCCCACTAGGCATCCATCTACAACTTTAGGTGACTAAGTACTTTTGACAAATCTGGCTCTAAGAGACTCGTCCTAGGTCACTCTGGGAGTCCGGTGACAGAACCAGAAATTGAACCCCAATTTCATGGGTCCCACCACAGAGCCTTAACCACACCAGGAATCATACTCAGCTCTCCTGGGTCCTTCCTTAACTTTGTTTAAATCTCAAAAGAGGCTTGGTTTGAGATTTGAGAGCAGTTTTCTCTCTGAACCTGTTCACTCCTTTTTTTATTATTATATGGAGATATACCTATCTCATAGAACTGGAAGGGACCCTGAAAGGTCATTGAGTCCAGCCCCCTGCCTTCACTAGCAGGACCAAGTACTTCACTAGCAGGACCAAGTACTTTTAACAGCAATAGGCAGTGTTCCTGTTGGAACACACCAAGCTCTTGTTGGTCTTCTCCAACTCTCAGCTGGATGAGTCCACGTTCTGAACAGAGACAACATCTCAGCAGGGCCGGCTCCAGGCACCAGGCAACCAAGCAGGTGCTTGGGGCGGCCCCTGGTAAGGGGCGGGGGGCAGCGCGGTGCGGCGCTCGGCGGGGGAGGAGGGGAGTTCCGGTGCGGCGCTTGGCGGGGGGTGTTCGGCGGCGCGGCGCTCAGCGGGGGGTGTTTGACAATGCTCCGCGCGGGGGGCGAGGGCTGTTCGGCGGCGCGGCGCTCGGTGTTCGGCGGCGCTCAGTGCAGGGGGGTTCAGGAGCACGGTGGGGG
>NC_048301.1:112331355-112368110 GCF_013100865.1 Trachemys scripta elegans
GGTGGGGGCGGGGGTTCGGCGGTGCGGCACTTGGCGTGGGGGGGGTTGGAGGCGTGGCACTTGGTGGGCGGGGGGTTACGGCGGGGCGTCACTTTTTTTTGCTGCTTGGGGTGGCAAAAAAGTTAGAGCCGGCCCTGCATCTCAGTGTGGCAGCTCATTTGGCAAGTCTAAGAGGCACCCCTGTACACATCTGGAGAGCAGAAATATGTCCCAGAGATCTCCATGCCAATTCTGGCAAAGTGTGGCAAAAGTGTAAAGTTGGAACCGGGGAAGATTTTCTTGGTATCTTCGTTCAAGTGACAAGTACCAAGCAGAAGCAGGGTGGCTGTGTCTTCCTACGTCCAACACGTGCAGTACCTACTACAACAAGGCCCTGACCTTGACTGGGGCCTTTGACTGTTATTGCAGTACAAAATTAAAAAAAAAATACAGTAATAATCTGATAACCTAATATTTTAGTTTTTTATCTACATGCACATTTTAAAATGCTATTTTAATTGCAGTTCTCAGGCAGTTAAATATTTGATAGTAATACAATTAAAAAAAAAAAGTCCATCAGGAAATAGCACTAGCCTTTTAATATACTCAATAAAAAGTAGCCAAGTCCATAGCTTAGAAGTTCCTGTCTGAGGTGCTACTATTATTATTATTTATTTTTTATTACAATGCACCGAATAGCCCCAGCCATGGACCAGGACCCCACTGTGCTAGACACTGTACAAATAGAACACAAAGATACTGCCCGCCCCAAAGTGTTTAATGCCGCTGCCCAGCACCCAAAATCTAACCACTCCTTCAGGTTCTCACTTCTCTGAATTCACACTGGGAGCCTTGTTTTTGGGCCTCCTGCTCTAGTCTGCATGTCTTTGAAGTGGGTTCCATTGCAGAGCTGAACACAAGGCGCTGAAACCACAATGCTTACTGCTCCAATCCACCGTGTACATTGCGCCATGTGAGCTGAGATTGGCACCGAAGGGCTAAAATTGAGGCCCTGTAG
The DNA here is from genome assembly GCF_013100865.1 of Trachemys scripta elegans. Classification (NCBI taxonomy): domain Eukaryota; kingdom Metazoa; phylum Chordata; order Testudines; family Emydidae; genus Trachemys; species Trachemys scripta. The sequence continues at coordinate 112,332,353 of NC_048301.1, forward strand.
CCTGCACAGCTTCTGACTGATCTTTCTTTTGGCTTCAGGAAGGATGCACCCTTAGATACGATGGAATGGGCTCCGAAGGCACCCACCCAGTGGAGCTGATGGTGGAGGATTTCCCCAGGAAAATGGTGGTCCTGAAGTTTGAGGATGGGATGCATGAGATTCAGCCATACAATGCTTCAGGAGGGGGCGGGAACGAAGCGCTAAGTTCTGTCCCACTTCAGTTCACCTTAACAGGTAACAGTGCCAGTCCCAAATATGTGCACTAAGGATTGAAGTGTCATCCCAGGGAACTTCTTCTGCAATTAACTTCCATCATCCATCAAAGTTGTGAAATAAATAAATATATATACGCCCTTCCTGTGTCAATCTATTGGGAATTTTCTCAGACAAACATTGACTTATTGGGAAATCTTATATGGAAGCAGAATTTGTCTCCCTAACGATTGGTTCCTTCTGCCTACCTCACAATGTGATGTCACACCTTCTTTGTATTTCATCAGAACTATTAGCAGAGCTGTGGTATCAAAATTTTACATTAGAATCATAGAATAGAATCATAGAATATCAGGGTTGGAAGGGACCTCAGGAGGTCACCTAGTCCAACCCCCAACTAAATCTCCCAGCCAGGGCTTTGTCAAGCCTGACCTTAAAAACCTCTAAGGAAGGAGATTCCACCAACTTCCTAGGTAACCCTCCCTAGGTAACCTCACAGGCATTCATGACATCTTAGTCATTGTAATAATCAGTTATGATGTCATCACCTTCTATCTATGACATTATATGTTACTATTAATACCTGATGATGTCACAGGTTTGGCACTTCAGGTTTTCTAAACAAGAGGAGAAAATTTGTATGGAGGGGGGGAAATCAAAGTCTGCCATTCATCCCAGAAACTAGTTTAATGATTTGAGGAACAAACATCAAATCAGTTACTGGATCTTGGAGAGATCAATTGTGTACTAAAATAATATAAATAAAACTATTTCTGTTATAACTTGGAGCAATAGCTCAGCATTCCTGTCAGCCTATATCCTCTGTCAGAGATATCCTCTGGTGTTCATCCTGAATTATATTCAGATGAGCCAGGATGCCCATCAGGATGGAGAATGGAAGGAGGACATTGGAGATGTCTATATTACTGTAGGTAAGGGGTCCCAGGTCCTCAAAGGCGTTTAGGTGCCTAACTCCCATGATATAGTAAGGGAATACACCTTTGAGGATGGGGGTTGGGAAGACGTAGATGTCCTCTCCTATAATGGATCAAAGGTATTATTGGGATGTGTGTGTGTTGGGAGGGGGATGAAAAGGGTCTCAGTAGAAGAAAGGAAGTGGCTTTAAGACAACATCTTCCTGTTTTGTTTCCCAGTGGAGAAGCCAGTAGAGGACTGTGCCTTTGGAATTAGAAGGCCAATATTTATCAGCCCAACCCCAGGCGATGGGGACATGATCAGCGTGCTGCCCTACGAGGACGTTTCCTTCACAGTGATGGCTGTCAGCGCAAAAGAAAGGTGACTGAAATGGAAGAGAGGCTGCACAGTTAAACTGAACCCCACAACAGGACCACGGCCTCCCAAGCTCAGAGAACACAACGCCAGCCCTTGCAGGCTTCATCATTGCTAACATGATGCTCATTCAGAGTGTGGTCCTGCAAGGCACCTGAGCGTCCTTAACGCCCACTGGCTCAACAGGCGCCAGAACCTTATAGGGTCTGCAGCCACAATCAGCAAACCAATGTGTGTGGCAGATCTGCACTAGAATTTAGTGTTGTGTGTTAACACATGTTAAAGCATGGCTCAGACTGGGGAAAACTGCACTGCAGCCACCTATTCTGTGGGTAGTAGAGGAGGACTTCATTCTCCAGGGCTAGCAACTCGGTACCTTCCACAGGACCAGTTGCTCTGCAATAAGGGGATAAATAAATGCCATGCACTGATGCGCCAACTTGCTTTTTGGTTTGTAATGCCTGTAGGACAGTGCTTTGTGACTGTGACTAACGTGCAGTATCAGTTCAATATCTGACGTCTACTTAATACAGGGACTATATTGTGCCCTGGCCAACAGTTTAGATGGATGATCTAATCAGCCTTTTCCTTCTCTAACCATTACTGATCCAATACACTGACAATAAATTGATCACCTTTGTATATCCTATCTGGTGAGCATAGACAGATGTTATGCATCTGTAGGGCCTGATCCAAAACCCACTGGTCGATGGGAGTCTCTTCACTGACTTCAGGGAGCTTTAAATCAGACCCTAAATTTCCTGGGTACATTTCTTGTGGGGTGATGCTCAGACTGTTAGTTCTTCATCAGGCCTGTTAATAGCATGCTGTTAGAGCTCTCTCTTTCTTGTACTGCATCTGCTGTGGCAGTGATTGGATTGCATATAATGACATGTCTTACCCTGGGGGATTATAGGTGCTGTGTGGGCAGAGCTGGGGCAGTGGATCAGCCAGCATTGACAGCAGTGGAAGTGGGAGCTCCCATTCTTTTTCAATTCCTTTCTGCAGAGGGGTGTTGGGCTCTGTAACTTTGCCCTGAATGCCTTGGAAAGGCCACTCAAAATTATATTCTCTAGCATTTATTGAAAAGCAAACCATACCTTACCCAGTGCACGGGCTGCAAGATAAACTAGGTATGCCTGGTATTTTATGCCCACTTTAGTGACCTGTAGGATAGCAGCAGTACCAGTGCAGACAGGTTTTGCACAGCATTATTCGTGACCCTGCACAGAAGGCACAGGCGTGCAGCTGAATTAATAAATCCAGCCTGATGGCAATCAGTACTGCATCTATGTCATTATCTGCTGCGCTGACATTATCTGCCCTCTCAGCTCTGTGCATGATTACAGTGCCAGGCTCACATTTGGGTGATCCTCAAGGCTTGAAATGCAACCCTTTTCTCTTTTCGGGCAGGATGGCGGACTTGCAGATTCTGGGTCCTTACGGGCTACACACATTGGGTCTGTGGATGGCAGATGATCTCTGCACTGTCTCTGTGAATATCACCTGGGAGAGCAGGAACCCTGCAAGATCGCACCAGGTTCCTGTATGTTTTGTGGCCAGCACATTGTCCAGGTGAGAACTGCCAAAGACTATTGTGAGCACAGCTGTTCTGCATTAATTTCAGTGTAACTAGGGTAGCTTAAGGTCTGACCTGCTCTGCTTGGCTGGTGACTTTATCTTCTTTGCTTCTTCTTTGGCGTCTAGGTTACAGTCTGAGCTCAGATGCATTTGGATTGTGCAGAGTGAGTATCTGGGACGGGTTGTTTTCTGTCATCTCTCATATTTTCCCATCAGTCTGTGTAATAATTGCAAATCCCTCCTCATTAGGGCAGCAATCGGGTCAGTTCTACATGCAGAAATGCAGATTTCACAGGAAGCACCGTATATCCTGAGCTTGCTGCAGCTCGAGCCCCTTTCAATCACAAGACACTGCTGGATGTTCAGTGTGATGTCGCATTGCAGGGATGGATGGAGCTTTCTCTCCTGGGTCAGTCTCAGCATCTCTGAAGCAGCCTGACTAAGGGGAGTAAAATCACATTTCTTACCTCCAGGTGACGTCATTCCAGTGAACTCCTTTCCCCTAGTGCCCTCACCACATTGCTGCTGGTTGTATGTTTGTCTAGGACAGCAGGAGATCTGTATAACCTTCAGGCTGATTCACCATAAAACTAGGAACTCATCAAACTAAACTAAACTGCTGTCCTGGCCCCTCACCCCCCAGGGTTGTGAGTGAGTGAGTAGCCCAGATACAGTATCTTGCTGCTGATTACACAGCAGGGTGGGCTGGCTCTAGATTTTGTGCACAGGAAGAGGTGCGGATGGCAGGCAGGCAGGCAGACATACATAACCCACGGGAGAGGGAGTACTTAGCAGTTTAGCTGGGTAGGTCAGGGCCGGGGGGAGGGGCGGGGGTTAGCCATTAGGGTGACACATGTAGGATAATTGTGGCAGCGGGGGGGGGGCACGTATCAGTGTGCTGGGTACATGTTATTATAGGGCACTGGGGTGGGGAAGCCAAGGCTTCTGTCACTGGCCGAAGGTTTGAAAGGTGGGCATAAGAGGAGTGTAGACACCTGACTTCATGGCTAGCAAGCCTGCCCTCCTCTTCTCTGTGGTTCTGGAGAGTGGGGCTTAATGCAACAGCAGCCATAGCACATGGCAAGGGCCAGCTGTGTCTGCAACCTCCCGCTCACTAGCTGAGTTTAATATTAATTGTAGATGAATACCTATTGCATACTATTGCCAAAGGGGGTTGTTTAATAGGTTTTTCATCTTCCTCTCTCTTGCAGAAGCTGCTGATTACCCACAGGGCATAGGTAAATAAAAGTAGCATGTAAGATGCTAGGAATTAGTAGAGGGAAGTTCACTTGCAAACCCTAACACTTTGCTTCTGCGTTTCATCTTTTATTAATCAAGTATGACACTGGCTGATTATAAATGTAGAGGTTTGTGTGGTGCAAGGGCACCACCTTGTGGGGTTTTTGAAAAATTCCAGTCTGCCTTTCCTATAGATTCTCCAGGCCATACAGAGCTGCTTTGTCTATTTAAAAACAGTAATCCAAAATCAAAGAGGTCTGAGCTTTCTCTCATGTTTGCAGAAGCCACAGATTTTGCTAGATTGTGCCCAGCCCTGTGTCGATGTGCAAGGGTGAAAGGAAGAGGGTGCAGGAAACCTCCCCCCTTGCATCCCTAGGAAGGAGGCTGGGCACAATCCACTGAGAAAGAGTTGCTGCTACATGGTATTGCTGTCAGCCCCACTAGCCTTGCGGGGAAGAGGCCACCTACCACAACAATGCTGGGGGAAAGGCAGAACTGCCAAGATACAAGACTAGAGGGACCACTGCTGATTCAATATGGCAATTCCTATTTTACGTTCGGTTCCCAAGGACGATCACTAGCTCATCCCCAGAACAAAGTGTAATAGCCCAAACCTCCAAGCACCTTCATATAGCTGCCATTAAAAAGAAACAAACAAAAATCCGACAGAAATATTTCTTCCCTTCCTGAAAATGTGAACTGTCTCCAAAAATGACACTGGGCCAAGGTTAGCCATTCCTTAATGTCGAAGAACCAGTGCAGAGAGTCAAGAAAGGGGGACCCAAAGAAGTGATTCTGGAAAATTCCAAGGACAAGGTGTACAGCCTCAGGCTCTCCTCAGTAGCCACCACCATTCCTGAGGTACTTTACCACTTTGCTCCTTCTTATACCACTATAGCTGACAGCTCAGTACTGCCACACCCTTGGGCTCTTGGGAGATACTGGGATGAGAACCCAAGGTGTTCAACAGGCTGTGATACTGTGCAAATAGGGTATAAAGGCTCCTCTCTCAGCTCCTCCAGAATTAGAAACATGAAGGACACACCTTCTCCCATCCATCTCCTTCAAATTAATACAGATACTTCCCTCACTGACACAGAGAAAAAGAATACACATGCATGCCTCTTCCTACATACCCAGAGAGCTCTGAAGGAACACACATATACTTACATTAGGGCCGTGCATGTTCTCACACATCATACACTTCTGAAAAATGTGTGACCTGGTTTCTAGCTTCCTCCTCCCCCAGAACATGTAAAACATGAAAGAGAAACTGTCCTCCATCCAGCTCCTGAAAATTAACTCCTCTATTCCTACAAGTCACTCCCCACCCTGCACAGAAATACAGGCACAAATAATGCCGCCAGGGCCGGCTCTGGCTTTTTGGCTGCCCCAAGCGCAAAAAAAACAAAAAACAAAAAAACAAAAAAACGGGGCAGCCAGAACTGCAAAGCAAAAAAACCCCTTCAGCGCGGCTGGAGTGCGGGTGCAGGGGGACTGGCTGTGGGGGGAGAGGGGGAGGGAGCGGGCGGGAGAGAGACAGAAGGGGGCGGCCAGGGCTACAGCAGGGGCGCTGCCACACGGTCCCTCCCGCTGCGCCGCCTCCTGCCGTCTGTCGCGAGGGCTCTGCTCCGGTCGGCAGGGAGGGAAGGAAGAGGACTGCCCTGCAGGGTGCTCTGGTTCTCCGTGCTGCCGCCCCCCTACAGGGTGGCCGGAGTGGAACAATCAAAAAAAAAAGCGGCCGTGCCGCCCTAGGATTGAGCAGAATGCCGCCTCGAACAATCTGCCGCCCCAAGCACCAGCTTGCTCAGCTGGTGCCTGGAACCGGCCCTGAATGCCGCACAGAAACGTCTGCAGCAGAGCTGGTTGAAAAACGGGACAACATTTTCACAAAAATCATCTTTGTTTCATACACATCCCAAATTCAGGAATATACAAGAGAGCGAGTGACACAAATGGCAAAACTGCAGTGTGTATCCAAGGGGAAAATTCTGCCACAGAACCATGAATAGTCAAAATTCCCAGGCTGTGGTAGAGGAGGCTTGGCGCTATATTGTTGACTGTAAAGGCTGCTAGGACTTAAAGCCAGCTGTCCTTGTTTCTAGGGTTGTTTGTAACTTGTGACGTGAAGCTGTGTCTCAGCTTGAACAGGTCCAGGCTATGCCCTTCAGGGTGCAGGTCCTTCAAAAGCAACGATTCGCCATGGAAGATACTAGAAACAAAGATCCATCGGATCACCGCTGGGCCAATCCAGATCACCAAGGGTCCTTCCAGCGGTAAGAGGTCATTGGATTTCTGAGGCATTTGTCACTTAATAGGCTCTTCTAAAACAGGCTGTGAGAGGGAAGGCTGGGAGCAGTTGGTGTATTATCCCACAGCACCAACCTCACCACTAATATAGGATTGTAGAACTCATAGCCCTTATGTAACAGAAACAAGCAGCAGCTCGCTCTAGGGGTGCTCCTGTTGCACTTGTAAAATATTAGATAGTCCTCATTTTCGTTTTTTTAACAAAAATGGGATCATCCCAATGTCCATCAGTGTGTGAATCAGGTTTACACAGCAAAGAGTCCCCCGGATTGTTTTGGGCATTGCAGCATTGTGATTATATGTTCATTGGTAGCATCACAATGTTGCATAATCTCATCAAGATACTAGATCACAACATGAAAATATAAAACTCAGAGGGGAGTGGGCTAGCTGACTCTATACCACTGAGCAGAGCAGTACCAGGTACCAAATACTCCCCATGTGCCCATATCAGTCATCTTATCTGACAAAAAGCTTCTACAAGCCATAGTAATCAATGCAGAGTACATCAGTATACAAACTACAGGGGATGCAGTAGCCAGATAACAGTCCTCAAGCCTCCCGGTAGCCCTATAAAGGTAAGGAAGGGATATATAGGGATCATTCCATGTCACTGAAGGAAAGCCACTCCTTTCTTAGCCATCAGCAGCAGCGTTTGGTATGGCTCCAAAGTGTAGATGTAGTTGGCAAAACTTACATGCCACCCACTACCAATGAAGCACAAACTGCCCTATTAATGTTCTTTTCCTTTAGCTGCTGCTTTGGAGACTCCAGGTAGACCTGTACATCTTGAAATATAGAGAGATGTTAATACAAATAATGATCTCCATTGGTGGGGCATGGAAGGCCTTATTGCATGTGCATGAGAGCATGGGAGCAACCTTATTATGGAAAATTCTAATTGGGCCAAAACAAAAGGTGCCTCAACAGCAACAAACATCTATAAAAGGAGAGCAGCCTTTTCTCAAGAGAAAAGAGCTTCCACCTGCACCCTCTGCCAGACCAGCTAGTTAGGGTTTAAAGTACTACCTAACTCAAACTAGAGATTTTTGTATGTGGACAGCTGGCAGGCTGGGGGCAACTCTTGAGTTATACCTCATGCTAACACTGGTGCCTCACTTTCATGAATACCACAATGCACCCCAAAATACCATTTGAACACTAGAGCTTGTTGGCAGCTTATTGGATTTTTGCCTCTCCGTGTTTCTTTTCCAGAGATAGAGACAGGGTATCAAAATAAACCAATGGCTAGCACTCTGGTGCTTAGAAGAGGTTTAGAACATTTCACAGGGGTGAGGCCTGTCCTACAACTTCCAGCACTTAAAATCTCTGATGGTTCTCCCTTGGAGGCTCCTGAATACATTGATCATATCTGCCTCCTCTCCCTCCTCCCTGCAGGTACCAACTACACTGCCTTAGTGGTTGGGATAGTGCTGGGCTGCACAGTGGTGTGTGTTGTCTTTCTGCTGTTGAAGAAGTCCTTTGTGGGGGTGCCAGACAGGAATGTATCCCTAAGAATTTGAGACCATCACTGCAAAGGGCATTTAAGGCAGTCAGATGGCTGGGAAGATTACTGCACTTGAACTTGAAGGACACAACTGAAAATTCCGAGAGAGCAACAGCAACATTTGTGGGAATCAGATGCTGAGCAGATTGCTTATGGCAACATTTCTGAGTTTGGTACAGGTTACCCTGGTGGCACGAAGCCCACAATCAAGTGGTGTTTGGGTGGTTTAAATTCTAGAATCCACTAGGACACCGATTAAAAAAAAGAATATGGAAAACACCACATACTTGTGACTTTTAGATGTGATTTGCTTAAGGACTTGTCTTCACTGCAACAGATAGCTTAAGTTATGCCTCTCGTTAGCCTCACTCTAGTGAGTGCAACCAGGGCCAGCCTTAGCAAGAGCGGGGCCCGATTCCTGGGGGCGGGGCTTGCCAGCGGCAAGCCCCTCCCCCAGGAATCAGGCCTCGCTCGGGCTGGGGTCGCGGGGTTTGGGTCCGGGCCGGAGCCGCTGGCGCGCCAGGGCCCAAGCCGGAGCCGCTGGCGCGCCAGGGCCCAAGCCGGAGCCGCTGGGGCCCGAGCTGGAGCCGCCGGGGCCGCTCGGGCCAGCACCCCAGGGCCCAAGCTGGGCCGGGGGTGCTCGGCCAGGGCTGGAGCCGTGGGGCCGTGCTGGGGGTGCTCGGCCAGAACTGGGGCCGCTGCCCCGCAGCCCGAGCTGGGCCGGAGCCAGAGCCGCTAGGCTGGGGCCGGACTGGCGCCCCGGGGCCCAAGCCGGGCCGGAGCCAGAGCCAGAGCCGCTTGGCCAGGGCCGGAGCCACTCGGGCCGGGGCCGGGGGTGCTCGGCCGGCACCAGGGCCGGGTCGGAGCCGTGGGGCCGGGCCGGCGCGCTCAGCCGGGGCCGGGGCCGGTGCCCCAGAGCCCGGGCCGGGCTGGAGCCAGAGCCGCTGGGGCCGGGGCCGCTCGGCCAGGGCTGGACTGGGCCGTGCTGCGCCTCCCAGGAGCTCTCCTCGCCCCCCCCCCTTACTTGTTGCTGCCGCTGCCTGCCCCTTTTCAGACTTCCCGCAAACATCTGATTCGCGGGAAGCAGGGGCGGGGGAGGAACAGGGGGCGGAGCATTCAGGGGAGGGGAGGAGGGGGAAGTGAGCTGGGGGCGGAGTGGACAGATGCGGGGCCCTCTTAGGCGCGGGGCCCAATTCAGCCGAATTGGCTGAATCGGCCTAAAGCCGGCCCTGAGTGCAACCACACTATGAAACAACACTCAAGCTACACAGAGGAATGGATTAGCATCTGATGAGTTGTGCTAACTTGAGATGCATCCCCAATGCATTGCTAGTTTGAGCATCAAATGCATTAGAACTTCAAACTACCCCCCCGACAGACTAGCTAGCTAGGGTTTAAAGTATCACCTAACTAAAGCTAGAGATTTTTGTGTGTGGACTTCTGTCAGGTTGGGGTTAATACTTGAGTTATACCTCAAGCTAACACTGCCGTGAAGACAAATCTTCAGTCTGAACCTCTGTAAGAACTGCTGACTTACAAGAAACATCTCACATATAAACAAGCTGCTCTCAAACTACAGTCCAGGGCTTAATGGTCTGGAGCACTTCCTGGTGGGCATGTAGTATTTTGAGTACCAAGTAGAACCAAGATTTAGCTGTTGGGAAGGAAGGTGCCTTATGAAAGATCTTCTTTTCTGAAGAGATGTGCATAAGAAGAGTTGGAGAACCAATGGTGAAATGAATAGGCAGGGCTACATAAGCTTATACAAAAATGCATGTAAGGTTGGGCCTAGGCAAGAAAGAGCGTCTTCAAAGCTGTTGGATTTTGCATGGAGTTCAACAAGCACCCACTCATTTTGGAAGGAAATCAGTGAGGCTCACTGATAACATTTATTTCTGTCTCATTCGAAAACCTTACACTTTCCACTTTGAGCATTCTCTCACCCTCCAGTGTCACGTTAAACTATAAACTCCTTGTGGCAGGGACGGTGCCTTCTTGTATGGTTATACAGGGCCTAACGTATTGGGAGACCAGGGCAGTACAAATGATAAATCAGAGAAGTGAGAACAGGAATTTTAAACTATTGATGCAGGCGTCTCGCAGTGTTACAGGAGGGTGAAAGCTAAATGACTCATGATCCAGAAATGTACTTCCTGCAGAGTGACAATGCATTTATGAAATATAATCTACATATGAATGAACCCAGTCAGGGCTGTGTATTCGCAGGGCATATTCCACACCTGTAGCAGCCGGAATGCTCTAATTACATCCAGAATTCTAAAGCCACTTGATAACTAACCCCATACCAGATCCAAAGCAGCAATAAAATGGCTATGGAAGTTTTCAATTTTCTTCACTCCACAAAGGGCCAGTTACAGTGTTAGCAGAAAGAACAGGAGTACTTGTGGCACTTTAGAGACTAATATTTATTAGAGCATAAGCTTTCGTGGCCTACAGCCCACGTGTTCGGATGCATATCCGTTAGCAGATGTCTCAACTACCATTGCAATAGAATCATAAAAGCTTCTTGTGGGGCACTGCCTCGGCCAAAGTGTCTGCTACATTTGCAGAGCTGCTACAATGTCTGCAGCTGTGTTTTAGTATGCCATTAAGCCAAAAGAAAACTGGATTTTAAGAGGCATTACAAGTCTAATTTTAAACTGAGAAAAAGAAGGAAATACACACTGAAGGTTATTATTTAGTATCCACCTCTCAATTTGGTGAAATCCAAGTGTGAGAACAAGATCCACACTAAGAAATAAGAAAAAAACAGCAGAAATGTTCAGACAATGTGAGAGCCTTTTCTTTAGAGTGACACCGGCACTGTTTTATGACATTTTCACAATAGTAAAAGTACACTTGCCATTTGTGAGGCATAGGGACAAATTTAAGTCTCTAATGATGGAAACTTGACACACATAATAAAGGTCGCTGCTTGGATGCGAGAACTGAGATGCCTACTATGCATACTTCTCAACCTGCCAAGACCCAAACACAGAACAATACTCTGCATAACACAACGTGTGGCAGATTCAGAAAGGGTCAAAAATTATTCAGGGAGGAAACTTAAAATGTCATGGGATTTTTTTTTTAGTGACACTCTTTCCACAACTGCAGTTTCATGATTATTTATTTCTGCTGTAAATACACTTTCAACAATAAAATGAGGGGGATGCCAAATTTGTGTGGAACATGTTTAACTTTGGGACTAAATAAAGGACAGCTGAGAGATGGTCCAATAGCTGGGCACATAACAATGACTTAACCTTTCATTTCTTTCTCTGTGCCTGTACTTCAACTTTGTTTGCATTTAACCAATTTCAAAATGAATGGGAATGTTAAACACGCCAGTAGTTTTGGTACCAAGAACATACCATATATGCATTTGAGAAGCAAGTTCAAGAGACATATTGCTGTTTGAAAACATTTTCCAATAGTTCTTCAATTATGAAAACTGTAACTATGAGACTATCAGCCCCTCCAGGGGCGAGGGGACAGGAGAGTGTGTCATGAGATGTAAGCTGATTAAAAGTGATATCAGCTCTCTGTGCTCCGGTAAATGGGGGATAAATGGCACTAACTTTCATAACAATGTTCACCCTAACATATTTTAGTAATTCAGTGATACAGCAACTGCATTTCTAAATAAATCAAATATATTTCACCATCTGAAATCACTGCAATGTTTTCTCAGTCCAGGATTTCTTCCAAAATTTAAAAAAGCCTGAGCCAAACAGTATCTGCAGCTTCCTTTGTGGTTACCTTTACCCCTTTTTCATCCCGTTACCCCTTTCACTGCTCCACTCAGCAGAAGCTAGTGTCCTTGCACTTTTATCCAGTAACCAAAGAACAGGAAGACTCCTCCGAAAGCTAACATGCTCTTTGGACATGTTTTGTAAGACAGCCTGACATTCTTTCCACCCCAGTGTAGACACTCACTACAGTGACAGGAGGAGTTCTTACATCACTGTAGTGGTAAATCCACCTCCCTGAGAGACGGTAGCTAGGTCAATGGAAGAATTCTTCCATCAACCTAGAACCGTCTACAGCTCTGAGTTTAAATTGGTCATATTGTATGAAAACTATATTTTTTAAAAATAGGGTCAGCATCAATTGTTCACTATTTGTCACTAAAATTTCTAAGGCTGTCACTTGCTAGTCCACCATGCACATTAGGGTGAGGTTTCCTTCTCAAAATCACTTACTTGCTTTGCTATTAGAAATCAGGTCACTACCAAACAGCCAATGTTCTTTTTTCATCAGACAGTGCAAGCAGACATTATGCATCACCTATCCAGCCACTTCTTGCTAGGGCATGAAATGCCTACTCCCTGTTTTGCAATAAAAATGACTCCAATATGGAGACTATTTAGATCAGAAAGAAAAAGGGCACACGTGAGGGAATAATGAAAAATAGGGAAGACGCCTCTTCATCTAGTCCCTTAATGTGAGAACAAGGAGGCACTCAAAAATATTATGTAGTACATTTAACATATACATATTTTTTACAATGATTAACCTGGAAAACTTCCTCGTACAGGTGCATACAAAGTTTAGTAGATAGTCACAAGAGTCAAAAAAAACACATAAGCAGCTACAACAGGAAGTGTTACGATGGACAGTTACCTTTTTAATACTTTGAGTTCATCTAGCATCTTCAATCCAAGGGTCACCAAACACATTGCCAATTAGGAATCAAGCCTCAGCACTCCCCTGAGATGGCAACGTGGTTGTAGTCCCTTATTCCAGATGGGGAACTGAGATGTTAATAAGTTTGCACAAAATCAGATAGGAAGCCCAAGGCACAGCTTGAAATAGAACCCAGTTTACTACCCAAATCCAATCAAAAACTATTTTGAATTAAGTTACGTTTCACTTTGCGCTTTCAAAACCACAAGTTCTTGCCATCACACTTCTAGTTCAAGCTGTCACTGGGGGAAAAAATAGTACTTGGGACTCTAATTTTGGGTGAAATGAGCCTTGGTGAAATTACAAGTCTTCTCTACTGGCCCCTAAATGTTTCAATAAGAAAAATAAAAGCAGAAAAGATTGGCAGTCTTGAGAGCAAGTTTCAGTTTCCTGCCCTTAGAGAACTAGGTTTCTCTCAACTGCTTTTAAATGGGGGAGAGAAAGGGGGGAAATGAAGGGAGAGGCAGGAATATGGACTATCAAAGCTGGGAACATGCTAGAGAGATATGGGAGGCAGTGTAGACTGGTGCAGTATTTCTCAAACTTGTTTGATTGTGCCCCCCTTGTATCTGTAGTAGTTTATGCCCCCTCCTCCTGCTACACAAGTGTATATATATATATATACACACACACACACACACCACAATAAAAAAAAGCAATATGCAGCTCTCACTTAAATATTAAAAACAAGTAAGGCTTTGATCCAAACAGAGCCAACAATCCATTGTAATAAGAGCAAAAGCAAAACAGCGATTGTGGTCGATGCTTACAATGAAATGTGCATGCCGTGTCGTAGCAAACAGATTAACATACAGATGACAACAACTTTGTATAATGCAAGGTTAACAAAATCCATCAATATGCACAGTGCCATCTAGAGTCAAATGCACAGCGCCATCTGAGGAGCTACGATGTCTGGAGGAATCAGCTTTGCTAGTTATTTATTGCTGTGGGTAAAATGTGCACAGTAAGTTTGTTCCCCCTAAAGCAGCTCATTCGCCCCTCCCCCCAAATACAGTCTGCTGCCCTTCCCCTCCCCCCCCCCGCCCAGGGGCCCGCCTCCCAGTTTGAGAACCTCTGGTCTAGTGGATAGGGCGTCTGTTTTGTCTATTTAGACTGTAAGTTCTTTGGGGAGAGCCTCTCTCTTGCTCTGTGTGAATACATCAACCAGTACAACAGGGCCCCAATCTCAGTCCTGGTCTATTCTAGAGTTAGGTAGACGCAAAACAGCTTACAGTGACCTATATAAGCATCTACAGTAAAATTTCGCTTCCACAGACGTAACTGGCCTGTTACACTGACTTAACTCGACCTCCATGAGAGGCGCAGAGTCAATGTTGATTTAGTTAGGTCAACACAGTGTGTGCAGACACTGTTGCTTACATTGACTGTTGCTGGCTGTTCCACACTGCCCCACACTGATAGTTCAACTGGTGCAAGCGCTCCTGGTGAGGACGTGCACCGCTGACATAAGTAGCAAAGTGTAAACACACACAAGTGATGTAATTACCGCAATGACTGTATCCTGATGTAAATAAGGTTGGCTTAATTTTGTAGTCTAGACATGGCCTCAGTCTGGACCTCTACTTGCTAATGAAATAGATGTTCCACATCATGTCACTGGAAGGTCCACTGAAAACTGCAGCTGAGATGTATGTTCTGGCAGCAGAGAACTAAAAGAAAATCCTTGACAGGAGCTGTGACAGGGATGAAGATTTAACCAACATTTCCATCATAAGTGCAAATCTGAAAGCAGGACTTCAGTTTATAACACAGCCAGAAATCCTAGAAACCCCATGGCAGATTATTTAAACTCACACAGCAGTTTTGAGCAAGTAGAGCTAATAAACATTTCCCCTCAGAAAAGGAAACAAGGCTGGTCTGCCTGATGATTATGATTACAGCATCTCATGCTCCCTTTAAGGAAAAACGTAATCAGGAGAAACTTTATGAGTCCTGCTCCCTGGAAAATACTGCAGAAAAGGGTGGTCTCAATTTCAGTCATGGAAAAAAAACCAACCATGAACGTATCCATCTTCCAGCAAACACTTTCGCATGGTTAGGACTAAGGTGGAGGGAAAACCCTTCTTCATGGTCTGACTGTCCCCTTTCATTTTTAAAATGGATGGAAAGGAACAAATGACATGCTCAATATGAAATGCAAAGAGAATGAGTCATTGATCTGCTAAGAAACTACGTACAGGATGAAATCTATTTGGTCCAAGTAAATTCATTTCTACATTTTTACTTCTGTAATAAAATTAATTCCAAGAACAGACAATGACACTGTATTTGCCAGAGATCAATATTTCTGACAATCCAAACAATACAAATTCATAATACATGCTGCACAAGACAGTACTGCAAATGACTTTTTAGAGGGTCCTTTAAAACAACCTTTGAGTAGATTTTTTACAGAAGTGCATTAACCTGAATACACAACGAGAAAAGAGCACATTATGTCAATGGTATCACCAAGGTGAGCTGCTTCAGACTCAATTGTTCAGTTGCACTCATGCAGGATTTATCTAAGCATTTTCCTTTATATCTCAAATCTGTCACACTTTCAAAAATCCATTTAAAGAGTCTGGAGCCAACTTTGTGACTCATTGGACAGAGGGCTAGAATAGGCTTCAAACTGCAATTCAATGCAGAATTAATTGTGGAGTTTGATATCTGAACCACAGGCACCAGCTGATAAATGAATGGCCCTAAATTGAGAGTATTCCAGAACTGTTTTGCTATGGAGCTGAATTACCACGTTCCCAACTAGGGCTGGCATTATATAGCCCTGGAGTGGGGTCTCTGCCCTTAGCACAAGGAGAAGTGTTGATACTATAAATATAAATGCTCTTTTTAGGATGTTTTCCCATGTAAAATCTACTTCTTTTTTCAAGGGCAGGGGGGAGAAAATCTGCAAGAAAGGTTTCACTACCAGAAAGATAAGTGAGACTATTTCAGGATCATCTTTAAGGAGTGATACACGTTAATGCTTTCTTGTTCACAAGCTTTATCCACTCTGCACGTACATTGGTACTGCCTCTTCATGATCACCGAGTCAACAGAAGTGCTGATGGCCCTCTCCATCTGCAAGACATCCCCTTCACAGACAAGAAAGCCTTCAGTCTCTCTGGCTCTTCATCCATCCCAGCTACAAGGAGGCCTGCTCCTTCATTTCCTGCTGAAACGAAACACATCCAACAGCATGACATGGCTAGCGAGCCCACAGCTGGAAAGGAACTTCTAACCAATATTCACCTAATCCCATCCAGATTTTTGTTATTTGCAGTCTTTCATATTGGCAAATCCAAGAAACAAATCAATGAAACCACCAACCTATTAACAACAAATACACCTCTACCCCGATATAACGCTGTCCTCGGGAGCCAAAAAAAAATCTTATTGCATTATAGGTGAAACCGCGTTCTATTGAACTTGCTTTGATCCACCGGAGTGCGCAGCCCCCCCGCCCCCCCCGGAGCGCTGCTTTACCGCCTTATATCCAAATTCGTGTTATATCGGGTCGCGTTATATCGGGGTAGAGGTGTATCTGAAATCTGTTCGTTCCTACTATACAAAATATATGGAGTTGCCTAAATACTAATTTATCAAAGCTCAAAGTGTGGCAGATATTGTAATCCCATGCAGTATTTTGGGGGGACATCGTAATAAATTTACAAATGGTTTATGTATGATGTGTTCTACTCCATGGCGGAGGGTTACTGCAGCTCCTACAGAAACTAAAAACAGTGGGTGGTGATTAAGGTGAGTCACTGAGACCAACCAACTTTAGAAGCACACCGCCCCCCTGGTGGTTTGTATATACTGGCTCATGATGAGTTTTCCAGAGATTAAGGGCTTGTCTACACTTCCAAGTTTTGTTGACAAAATTTATGTTGACACCCAAAAGTCGACAAAACAAAAATCTCCAAAGGGTGTTCACAACTGATCTGTCGACAGAGGGAGCACGTCCACATTGTGGGCACCATCATCGACAGGGTGAGCAATGCACCGTGGGTATGTATCCCACAGTGCAGCATTGTGGGAAGGAAGAGCTGATCGCTGGGCATCTTGGGATTCTCTCTGAATTCTCCCACAGCCCCCTCAGCTGCTGAGAGCAGCATCATGAGTAGCTGTGTGAGCTCTCCCTGCTGAGGAATGGCAAAGCAGCACAGCAGTCTATCCCCCTCCCCCTGCAGCAGTCTGCCTGCTGCTGTGTTCCTAGCACAGGGCAGAACAGGAGCATTCCAATTATTTGCTCTTTGTTTGTGCCCCAAGCAGAGCAGCACACAGATACTTCCCGCTGCTTTGAAAGGGGAGGGGCGCATGCCTGCAAGGCAGCAGAGATCAAAACACTGAGCAGAGCAATCAGGGCAGGCATTGTGGGATACTGGCGGAAGCCAGTTCTGTTGACAAAACAATCAGCAGTGTCTACACTGGCTCTTTGTCAAAAACGGGAGGGGGAAAAGACACAAGTCTCTCATGGGGATGGAAGTTTTTTGTCGCCAAAAGTCCCATTGTAGTGTGTACGCTCTTGCTGTTTTGTCGCCAAAAGGCAGTTTATGGTGACAAAACTTGGTAGTGTAGACAAGGCCTAAGAGACAAAAAAAAATAGCTTTTGGTATAAAAGGATGAGCTTGAACACACACAGGGCTTCTTTCTGATTCAGCAAATGGACAGGAGCTTATCTCCAAGGGGATTCCCAACCCTTGTGACAGGATTGAATGATTTTGGCCTACAAGGGTCCAATAAAATTGATGGGTGACTCCTGGTATGTTTAAATGTGTGTATTGCTTTTATTATGTTTTTACTGTAATGCTTTTGCCTTAATAATAAAGGTGCTTGCTCAGCAAGAACTGTGTGGTAATTTTTTAACTTGTCAATACACTGTTCATAGCCCTAAGTGAGAAAGCAAAGCACAGGTGCTGGCCTTTAGACATATTGGCTAGCTGGTGATATCAGAGTGTCAGGCAGGGGAGCTATGCAGCCTTAAAACCCCCTGGTCAGAAGGCAGTGGGACAAGAGTTCCCGCCCAGACACAAGTGGCAGCTGGAAATGCGATACCCACCTGGGAACTCCTGGAGTGGACCATGGATGGGGGGGATACAGGTGACGTTCCCCTGAAACTGTGACACTAAGAATTTACTCATAAAAGATTAATTTCTCCTAATGAAAAGACTGAGTGAACCCAAATTTCATATTTCCCTTTATCAGTCTGTGTGTAGCTGTGCATTTCAAACCCAATAATTGTAAATCAAAAATGCCGTTAGTAAAAGGAAATGAAAAGACACAAGAGACAAAACATGTACTTAATCTGCAATTTAAAAAGACTTGTACTTCTGTTATATCAGAAAAATTGTCATCTTTGTGGCACTATTCAGAGTTATTTCTGAAATATAAATATTTCTGGTCAAAGAATCCATTCCCACAGTGCTTTACCCATAGTTCCTCACCTGCCATTGCAGAGAAGAATAAGGTTCTGGACTGCTATAACAGTGGAATTCTCATTCTGTCCTGTAACAAGGTGCCTGTCCAGAACTATGTGTACGGCATCTGGCTTGCTGGCTGAATCAGAGAAAAATATTCAAATACTGATGTCAATGGACACTGCTTCATAATTTCAATTTCACACATCCAATGAGACGGCAGTACAGATGTTAACTATTTCAAACAGATATAGTGTTTGACGACTAATTGATATGCTGAGCTGTCTACAAGATAGAGATAAACCTGACCCTCCAATCAAAGCTTCCTGAGGATTTCAACAGGAATTCCCTGCATGGAATGATGGACAGATTGGCCCTTTATTTGTACCAGTCCTCTATCAAGTTCCCTGTGTATTTCATGAGGCTATCCTGGGAAACAAATTTTGAAGTGCATTTCTTTAGCTTCCATTCACCCATGCAATGCATTATAAAGGCACTCTCAGGTAAGAAACCAAGGTCAGCAATCACTGTCTTACAAAGAGCCTGCAATGATACAGATTTTCTGTCCAGCGAAAATACTAGCAAACACCAGTATAACAGGGTAACATGTTGATATTTCACCAACCACTTTGGTCTTTTGTCCTTGATCAAACTTTTTTACGTACTATTTTACGAAATTCCATTAATCTGTCATTCTTTTTCTCTATTCCACCCCCTTCCTGACAACTGATGATGATAATCCAAATGCGTGGGTAGGTATAAATGGCTTATCTCTGAACATACTCCTCCTCTGCTGCTCAATCCACTCAATAAAGCTTCAGCCAAATCTGTATGACATCACAAGTAGTCACCATGGAAGTGACTGTGACATCAGATGCTGGAATATCATTACTGAACTAATCAGGAAGAGGCAGCTAATTAGAAAGGGGAAAGCTGCTAATTAAACACACAAAAGCTTGATTAGCAGCAGTAATGGAAAAACATTTTAAACTTTCCAGAGTCTTTTAGCATGTGTTGCATTTTAATTTAACAGAGTGTAACAGAGCACATTCTGTAATGGTCCTTCTCACATGCGTGGCAAAGGTATAAAACAGGGGTGAGCAAACTTTTTGGCAAGAGGGCCACATCTGGGTGGGGAAATTGCATGCAGGGCCATGAATGTAGGACTGGGGCAGGGGTTTGGGGTGGGGGTGGGGGTGGGGTGCAGTATGCAGGAAGGGGCTCAGAGCAAGGGGTTGGGGCGCAGGAGGGGCGCTGGGTGTACGAGGGGGATCAGGGTAAGGGGTTGGGGTGCTTGAATGGTGTGGGGTGTTGCAGGGGGCTCAGAGCAGAGATTTGGGGCTTAGGGCAGGGTGTTGGGGTGCAGGAGGGGGTGTGGAGTGCAGGAGGGGGCTCAGGGCAGGGGATTGGGGTGCAGAAATGGTGCGGGGCATAGCAGGAGGCTCAGGGTAGGGAGAGTGGGGGTGTAGGGTGCAGGAGGGGTTCAGGGTGCGGGTTCTGGCCCGGCGCCACTTACCTTGAGCGGCTCCAGGGTGGCAGCCGCGCGCAGCGGGGCTAAGGCAGGCTCCCTGCCTGCCCCACGCTGCTCCCAGAAGTGTCCGGCACCACGTCCCTGCGGTCCGGGGTGGGGGGCAGCGGGCTCCACGCTCTGCCCTCGCCTGGGGGTACCTCCCCCGAAGCTCCCATTGGCCCCTGCTCCCTCAGGGCCCACAGGGACGTGGTGCCGGCCACTTTGAGAGTGACACCGGGCCGAAGCCAGGGATCCTGCATTAGCCCCGCGGTGCCACAGGGATGGCAATCCCGCAGGCCGGATCCAAAGCCCTGACGGGCCGGATCCAGCCTGCGGGCCGTAGTTTGCCAACCCCTGATATAAAAGCTATTTCACCCACCAACAATCATTCATAAGACATGAAAGGCTAACAATCAGAAAGTGACGTACCGCTAAAGGTAGCTCCAGAATCTTTCACAAAGTCCTCCACAATAATGGACAAACTGGCAAAACTGGGCTGCCTTATCAGCTCATACACAGAGGGCTGAAAAGAAACAGGAGAATGAGATAAGTCTGCTTAGCTTTTACATAAGACAGATCCAAGCAAAACCAATAAGGAAAATATTCGGTCACAATCTATTCTTCTTCCCACTTCTTTCTTCCAAAAATTTTTAATAAAAACATCCAACGGAAGTTATTTTTGGAGTACTTAAAAAAAAAAAAAAAAAAAAACACCCAAACCCCAAAATATCCGGTATCCTACAGATATCCAAATTAGGGAGCAAACTGGAAATTATCATGGGAGTCCATCTCAGTCTGCATAGAAAGGTTAAGCACACAAGTACCTCATAGTGGCACCAACAGTACATGACTAAGGATTTGGGGCTTCTGTCTATTTTAGGATTTGGTTTTGGCACCATCGGAGAACGTCACACTTAATTAGAATAGCAAAGCAATGTCCCTAGAGGATGTCATGGGTTTTTCTGCTCTTCTCCCTTCTCGGATTCTGTGGTCTCTGCAAATCTTAAATAATGAGAGGTGAAAATGGTCTGCCAGTGTCAGGGAAGGAGTAGAACATCATGCCCAGAAACCAGGAGAGAAGCTTCTGAGAAAACAATAGTTGACTGAGAACTGCTTTATACCAATGCACCCTGAAGCTCTGTAATTATAAATATAATTCCACTTAATTAAACTTCCAATTGATTACTTTCAAGTTGTTTTGCAATAATGATAATAGCAAGCTCTCTCTGATAAAAGTTTGTTACTTGACCTCCATCAGCATTAAAGCCAGTATAATCACCTACATGAAGAGATAAGCAAAGGTTTGTACCCACAAAACATGGTAAATTGGGATGGAATTAACGACTATGTTGTTTTGTAAAAAGTTAGGAATGTTTGGGGCCATTTTATAGCTACAGTGAAATACTCCATGAGTATGTTTAGCTGGGATTCTGTAATTCTGGATGTTAAAAGGCATTCAACTCCACCTCATGATTTGTAACACCCCTTTGTAACGCTCTGCCCTCACCTGGGGGTACCTCCCCGAAGCTCCCATTGGCCCCTGCTCCCTCAGGGCCCACAGGGACATGGTGCCGGCCATGTGCTATTCCAACCTGACACATTGTACATTACATCTGCTTGCTTACTCACACAGATGTTAGTTTTCCTATCGTGTTGTATCTTAATGGAATCCACATGGGGATTTTTTGAACCCTAGCACTTCATAAAGTTAAAATAAATATAACACACTAATGAGAAGGTAACCCACGATGGGCAGGCAGGTATATTAACAATTCTCAAATCATGACATTGGGGGTCACAGAACCAATCCAAGACCTTAATGCAAATGTGAGAAAAATTACCTTTCAAATAAAACACAGCCTGACCTTCAGTTCCTTATGGTCTAGGAGGTGTTAACACTCAACCATTCATGGAAACAAAATCATCACACATAAGATGTACTTTTTCTTAAACAAAAGATTATTGGACAAGCCCTTTGCCCTGTCCCATGAGCGATCTGCCTTCTGTTAGCTACTGCTGTGGCACTTTTGCCTGCAGTGCTGGCTAAAGGAAGGTAAAAAGATAGCTCTCCACCTTGCTGCTTTTGGGGTCAGCCCATTCAACCATGATATAAAGGAACTTCCCACTTCTGCATTCACACAAGATCATGATACTGACAACTAATTTAACAGCAGAAAATATATGCCTGCATCCAGTAAACAACATGCAAGAGATTAACCCCACTGAAATGTCGCTTAGTAGTGATCTCTATACTGCAGAGCCCAATTACTTGGATTTCGTGCAGGACACAGTGTTTGTGTCTGATCGCACATTTCAATGTACAACTGCATCATCAATTTAAACAAATCTGCATCTTTAATGACCATAACTAGGCCACAATGCACATATTACATTAAAAGTATCAGCATATGCTGTGATATCAAATATATATGCACCAGGAGTCTGCGTTACAGCTTCTGAGGAAACCATAACTTTTAATTTCCTGACTGTGTGTGTGTAAATTTTCAACTACAAAAGTTGAATTAAGAATTTTGCACATTGAGAAATGAGTCTAGATCCTGCATAGACAGGTGACAGTCTGTGGGTGATCTGAGACATTACAGCCTAGCAGCACAACAGGATAAGCAAGAGATCAATAATGGCAGCCTGAGTTTGTACTTCTTTTAGTTTGTACAAATAGCTCTTTTCTGAGTTAGATTCCTTTAACATGTAAAAATCATTCATAGAAATAAAATTCACGAGCAGTGTTATGGCACCAAATTGAATAACCATAGTATCTAGGGACATTTAAAGCCATGAACTATCGGCCAAAGAGGCTATGGCAAATTTGTTTAGAGGTTTTATCACCTTCATCTGGTATTTATAAAATACTGAGACTGACAGCACTCACCAGAGCAAGGCTGAATTGCAGCAGAGCCCTCATATGCAGTCTTGGGCCCCTACACAGCTCACCATCCTGGCCTACAGCACCCCTTGCCAATGACAGCCCTGCAGCTCTCGAATAACAAGTTGTTGAACATGTCAGATTGATTCTTTAGATTTGGCCCAAAGTCTCTTAAGACCTAGGATGACACCAAAATCCCTGGCACTACCACACTAAATTACACTGCCCCATGCACAGTGAAATCCTCACTTTGGGAGAAGTTTGCTTCACAGTACCTACCCCTGTCAGGCTGTATCCCTGAAATACCCACGATTTATCCTCATTTGTGGCACAGCATAAAGCAGCAACTCCATGTCCCACAGCACAAATAGGCTCTAAAAAACAAAGAGAATTAAGTATCAGAGGGGTAGCCGTGTTAGTTTGGATCTGTAAAAAGCGACAAAAAGTTCTGTGGCACCTTACAGACTAACAGAAGTATTGGAGCATAAACTTTCATGGGTGAATACCCACTTTGTCAGACGCATGGGAATTAAGAAAATTAAGAAATGCATTTAATTGTAAATATCCTGAAAGTTAGAACAGCCAAAATAGTATCCTTTAAGTTACTGTATATTACCTTTCTGAAAATAATATTATGAGGCATTGTTTGCATTCTCTTGGGCTTTACTGTTTTCTCTGTGCACCAATTTACGAGATTAGGGCCCAATCCTTCAGAGTTACACATGTGCTTAACAGAAGTAGTTCCAACAGGACTATTCACACTCAAGTGCTTAAATTAAAGCACACATGCGATTCTTTGCAGGATGAGGAACTTATTGAAGAGGACTCTGGAATACTGTGCAACTGGCTATGAACTAAGAGTTCCATCTAACTCACAGGGAGCATCACTCCAGTTTGGACATTGGTAAGGCAGAATAATTCTCTTCTCTTTCTCAAAAGCATTCAAAACATCTTATTTTTATCTCTTTTCACAAGGAAGGTTTTGCTATTTTTTTTTTTTTTTTTAGTGAAAGGACACACTGATCTAGAGCAGTTTCCCAGTTCTGATGCTGCTGCACTCTTCCAGCTGTGTAAGTAATTGGAAGTTTGCTAGCCACATCACCACTTCTTCCATTACAATGCCCACAAGTGTTCACTGCAAGATAAATGGACTTTTGCATGGACCAACAATGAAGTAATGAATTACATACAGACTCCGGATTTTATTAAAACAAAATAAAGATCCCCAATAGGGTTTACCTACTGTTCTCATTGCTGAAGTGCTGCAATATCCTAGCTAGGTATCCATTGTTTGCAAGGTCAGTCAAAGCCCCAGGACAGTTAGGAATCAACAGGGCATGGTATCTAGCACCTAGTCAGGAAGAGAGAATAATACAAGTTTAGACCATATTAACAGGCAAAAATATCTGAGCATGATTTCTGTTCAAAATTTATTTGACAAAACAAAAAATACTCCACAAAAAAGTCAGTCACATACTACACTATATAAAAACACATACCAAAGAAATTAAATAAAAATAAAATACCTATGTGACTCACTATAAAGTCCAGAGCTCGGGAAGAAGAAAGCTGTATTGTGGTATAAAGGCCTACAAAGATCACAAGCTTCTAAAGAAATATTCTTAACAAGCCAAATATTTACCATTCTTCCTTCTGCTATAGCAGAAGCCCTTTAATTGACCCCATAGTTACCAGTATGCCTAGTTTAGTATACTCTTTCTTCAGGAGCAAATGTATCTCGCCAAAATATTGGCTTTTTATAACTCTAACATTTTCACTGCTTGCCCATGACATCCCAAGAAAAAAATTAAGATGCAAAAAAACAAAACAAAACCAAAAAAAACCCCAAACCACACCTCTGTTTAAGAGCGAGAATTTTTTAGCACAACTTTGATTCAATCATGGGAAAGACATCTCAAGCCTAGTGCTTCTTCCCAATCTACACTAGGGAGTAGAGGCCCACTGCAATACCTAGACAGGGCCCATATCTTGGCTGAAATTCATGGCAAAATCCATGATGAGAAAGATAAATTCAAGCTCCTGGTCCTCATTTCCAACAAGGCTCTGCCCTATCTCACTTCTTGCCTACATCAGTTCCTCAGTCTGACTTTACAGCCCCCTCATGCTTCTTCCACAGTGTATGAGCTTCTCTTCTTACTGATCCTTTTGACTTCTTTGCCCACTTTACACCTTCTTTCATGAACAACCCTATCATTTAGCAGATCATAAACCTTCTCCCACTCTTCCTTAATACATTTTCTTAAGACCCAGTTCATCTAGCTACAACACACTCAGGCCTGGTCTACACTACGGGTTTAGGTCGACTTTAGCAGCGTTAAATCGATTTAAGCCTGGACACGTCCACACGACGAAGCCCTTTCTTTCGACTTAAAGGGTCCTTTAAACCGGTTTCTTTACACCACCTCCGACGAGGGGATTAGCGATAAAACCAGCCTTTGCGGGTCGGAATTGGGGTAGTGTGGACGGAATTCGACGTTATTGGCCTCCGGGAGCTATCCCACAGTGCTTCATTGTGACCGCTCTGGACAGCACTCTCAACTCAGATGCACTGACCAGGTAGACAGGAAAAGACCCGCGAAGGTTTGAATTTCATTTCCTGTTTGCTCAGCGTGGAGAGCACAGGTGACCACGCCGAGCTCATCAGCACAGGTAACCGTGATGGAGTTCCAGGATCGCAAAAGAGCTCCAGCATGGACCGAACGGGAGGTACGGGATCTGCTCGCCATATGGGGAGATGAAGCAGTGATAGCTGAACTCCGTAGCAGTAAAAGAAATGGAAAAGTATTAGAAAAGATCTCCAAGGCCATGAAGGACCGAGGCCATAACAGGGACACACAGCAGTGCCGCGTGAAAATTAAGGAGCTACAGCAAGCTTACCACAAAGCCAGAGAAGCAAACGGAAGGTCCGGGGCAGAGCCGCAAACTTGCCGCAACTACGCGGAGCTGCATGCGATCCTAGGGGGTGCAGCCACCACTACCCCAACCGTGTGCTATGACTCTCTCACTGGAGAAACACACAGGGAAGACGGTTCGGGGAACGAGGAAGATGAGGATGGAGGTACTGTAGGTAGCTCACAGCAGCAAGGAAGCGGAGAAACCGGTTTCCCCAACAGCCAGGATATGTTTGTGACCCTGGACCTGGAACCAGTAACCCCCGAACTCACCCAAGACCCTCAGGGCACACAGGAGACCTCTGGTGAGTGTACCTTTGTAAATATTTGTAAACATTACACATGGTTTAAAAGCAAGCGTGTTTAATGATTAATTTGCCCTGGCAATCGCGGCCAGTAC
The DNA here is from genome assembly GCF_013100865.1 of Trachemys scripta elegans. Classification (NCBI taxonomy): domain Eukaryota; kingdom Metazoa; phylum Chordata; order Testudines; family Emydidae; genus Trachemys; species Trachemys scripta. The sequence continues at coordinate 112,358,314 of NC_048301.1, forward strand.
ATCTACTGGAAAAGTCTGTTAACGTGTATGGGGATGGAGCGGAAATCCTCCAGGGACATCTCCAGAAAGCTCTCCTTTATGTACTCCCAAAGCGTTTGCAAAAGGTTTCTGGGGAGGGCTGCCTTATCCCGTCCGCCATGGTAGGACACTTTACCACGCCAGGCCAGTAGCACGTAGTCTGGAATCATTGCATAACAAAGCATGGCAGCGTAACTAGTATCTGATGGACCAGGAGAAGGAGGGAGGGCGGGAAGGAGGGAGGGCCGAGTGACGACATGGCGTACAGGTACAGGAACAGGGAGAAACACAAACAACTGTCACACAGAATGGTCTCCCCAAAGATTAAACTGAAAACCCTGGGCTTAGCAGGCCATTGATTTCATGGAGGAAGGGGAAGCAAATGAATACAGAACAAATATATTTTTTACATCTTAAGCTGGCAGCCGACGGTGCAGCATGAGTGATAGCCTCTCCAGTACGATGATGATGGATACCAATCATAATAACCATCGTCTGCCAAAAGGCAAGGGGCTGCTGCTGTGTAGCAATGCAGCCCCACGTCCGCCAGCACCCAGCATCGCCCTCGGCCTCTTCTGGGTGCTTAGCAGACAATACTGGGCAATTGGCAGAAAATAGTATACTACGACTGGTAGCCATCATCATCGAAACAGTAGCATGTCTGCCCAGGTGGCCATGATTGACAGCCACTCCAGTACGACGACGATGGGTACCAGTCATAATATACCATCGCCTACCAAAGGGCAAGGGGCTGGTGCAATGCAGCCGTACGGCTGCCAGCCCCACGGCTATCACTCATGCTACACCGTCTACCGCCAAAAGGCAGTTAGCTGCTGCTGCTGTGTAGCAATGCAGTCCCACGTCTGCCGGCACCCAGAGGACATATGGTGACGGTGAGCTCAGCTGAGCTGAGCGGGCTCCATGCTTGCTGTGGTATGTTGTCTGCACAGGTAACCCAGGTAAAAAGGCGCGAATCTATTGTCTGCCGTTGCTGTGACGGGGGGGGAGGGGCCTGACGACATGTACCCAGAACCGCCCGCGACACTGTTTTGCATCATCCGGGCATTGGGATCTCAACCCAGAATTCAAAGAAAAGGCGCAAAAGTAGTATCTGACGGACTAGGGGAAGGAGGGAGGGCGGGCCGAGTGACGACATGGCGTACAGGTACAGGGAATTAAAATCAAGAACGGTGGCTGTGCATCAGGGAGAAACACAAACAACTGTCACACAGAATGGTCCCCCCAAATATTAAACTGAAAACCCTGGGTTTAGCAGGCCGTTGATTTGACGGAGGGAGGGGGAAGCAAATGAATACAGAGCAAATCTATTTTTTACATCTTAAGACGACGGTGCAGTGTGACTGATAGCCCTCGGCATCTTTCTGGGTGCTTGGCAGCAAATACTGGGCGCTTGGCAGTTAGTGTATGACGATGGTCTTCAGGCCTATTGCACGATCGGGTGCTCGGGGAAGACTCTGCTAATGTGCGATGACCCAACTTGTAATAGGACGGTTAACAGTCGTAATACACCATCTACTGCCAAAAGGCAAGCCCCACGGCTGCCAGCACCCAGATGGCCGATGAAGGCTACCAGTCTACTGCACCGTCTACCGCCAAAAGGCAGTTAGCAGCTGCTGCTGTGTAGCAATGCAGTCCCACGTCTGCCGGCACCCAGAGGACATATGGTGACGGTGAGCTCAGCTGAGGTATGTTGTCTGCACAGGTAACCCAGGTAAAAAGGCACGAATCTATTGTCTGCCGTGGCTGTGAAGGGGGGGGGGGGCTGACGACATGTACCCAGAACCGCCCACGACACTGTTTTGCATCATCCGGGCATTGGGATCTCAACCCAGAATTCCAAGGGGCGGCGGAGACTGCGGGAACTGTGGGATAGCTACCCATAGTGCAATGCTCCGGAAGTCGACGCTAGCCTCGTACTGTGGACGCGGTCCGCCGACTAGAGCACCTAGAGCATTTTATGTGTGGACACACACAATCGGCTGTATACAACCGATTTCAATAAAACCGGCTTCTATAAATTCGAACTAATTTCGTAGTGTAGACATACCCTCAGTAATTTTCCTGTATTCTATTGCACTGCATCCACTTGCCCTTATATTGTAAGTGCTTGGGGGAAGGTACTCGGTTAGGCATATTCTGCCGGAACAGTGCTGAGTACACATGTTAATAAAAACAGAAGAAAAGACATTTTATAGTTTCATCTCTTCCTGTAGTTTTTGTCTCAGTGATTACTTACGCAGTCCGTTTGCAACAGATGATGCAGCTTCTCCAGAAAATTTTAAGGGGGAATAGCCCGAGCAATTAGGGTGGGAAGACAACAGTGATGCCCATTCTGCAAGTTGACAGACCATCTCCAAAAACACCCATCACATTTTTTGCTCCTTTCTTCCCAAAGGTTTAACACTCAGAAGCATTTGTTTTCACAATATAGAGGGGAGACATGTAAGGCTAACCTCAAAGATACTCACCATCAATTGACTCCAACTTGGCAGGATTTGCATAAGATTTCATTCGGAAGTCCTGTATCCAACGCATGTTGCTCTCATTCACATCGACAAAGTCAATTAGCTTCCCCTAGTTGAATCATTGTTCAAAGATAGTAGTTAATATCACTACACAGTTTTTTGTTTAGTTTGTTTCTAAGTGTGTGGAGTTTATTTTTTTACAGGGACTTTAGTGCTCATCGGAACCAAAAGTTCTCTCTTTGTTCACAGAAAAGGTATTTCTCTCTCCAAGATGACTTAATCCTGAAATCAAGAAGCCATATCTAACAGGAGGTCTATACTACAAACTTTTGTTGGAACAGAGATGTGCTATGCCAACAAAAGCCTCTAATGTAGACATGTTTTTGCCAGTATCGTTTATTTTGCTCAGGGGGTCTGAAATAAGCTCTACTGGCAAAAGCTAGTATACCACTCTAGGTATACTGGCAAAGTATTATTAGTGTAGACCTGGCCTCCGTTTGAGAAGAGGATATTTCATTTTCCAGGGCCCAGTTAATCCCTGGCCTTTTAGAGGCACAAATCAGAGTACTGATTAGTGCCAAACTATGATGCAGATTTGTGTGACCTGTTAGAAATGAACTTGTTTCAGTAATAAAATGGTATTAATTTTCAGTCACTTCTGTCCTGAACTGGATTTTAACTGGTGATCCAGAGATAAAGGCCTCTCCCAGTAGTACAGCTGTATATTTGTCAATTTGACAAATTATGTGAGTTTTTCCATGAAAAGTCTCTCTCACTCTAGTCTGCCTATAGAGCTAAAGCTCTTCCATGAATTTCTACACAATTGGCTCTTTTCAATTTTTTGTAGTCATGTTTATATGCTTTTAAAACTATTAATGACAGTTATTGTATTGGAATATGATGTTTAAACTACAACTATAAGTGTTGCATTTGTTTGTTGTGAGGAAGCCACAACAAGCAACCAGACTTAACTATTACTAATCTCTCAAGAGTGATGTCAGAAATTTGAATTCCAGCCTGTTAGAAACAGAGAAAACATCAAACATTTGTCAAATGGTAATTTTTAATCTGTTAGCCTGCAATGAATTTGAACTACTGACCCAGAGGTGAGCAGATTTACTTCCTATTATCAGTAGTTATCCAATTCAATGTATTTTACAATAAACCCATTTAGAAATTTCTGAAAAACTTGTTAATCAAAATAAGTTATATGAATACTAAATTTTTAAATAAGTCCAAAGGATATTACATAAGGCTCAACTATCCACTCCAGATTTTGCCCGATGAGCAAGGTAAACATAGCACAGAGATGGAGCAGTATTGGGGAAAGTGTCCCTTTCGTAATATTAAGGAGTTCTGTGTTATTAGTTTTTATACATGCATTTAGAGATAGTTGGATCAGCACATTTTATTTCAGTTTACTTGTTTGTATCTGAGACAATAAGACAAAAATCTCAGTGCAGAATGAAAGTGAGTCATTTTCTTATTAACTTTGCAGGAAAGCAGTTTCAGTTTGGACTGTGGGAAACAACCTTTCATTGTGTGCAACTGAACGGAAGTGTTACATTGGTACTTTTTTGCCAGACTAAATGTAAAAGTTGCTTATTTGTCCTTTTATGATCCATTTGATTCTTTGCAATCAATCACACGCATGTTTGTTTTTCCAATAATTCATACAACCAAGCTAGGGAAATATTAGTCTGAATATCAGAACTTAAGGCCTTGATCCTATGCAGGTACACACAATGTTTTTATTAAAGGCTTTAACATCTTAAATGAAAATGAAGAATCTTTAACGAAGACGTCCTTTAACTTCAATGACTAACATGGTCAAAGTGTTAGCAAAAAACACAAAGGGTCAGATTTTCTGTAGTAATTCCAATCCCTCTGCGTCAACTAGAAAACAGACAGATCTGACAGCTGAGAATTCCTCTGGTGTACAGGAACTCCCAGCTGGCGCAAAGCTGGCATACCCGCCTCCTATGCTAAACACACACACACTCCTGTCGCCCCAGGATAGGGACAGAGGCAGAGGAGCATGGCCAGAGCTGGTTATCATATGGCTATACCCAGCTGGGGTAGTAAACACTGTGGACTGTTGCTAGGTGATGCAAGTTAGAGCTGCCCCCGGTTGTTCTAAGTTACACCAGGACAGGAACAGATCAACCCTGAGAATCAGAGAGATGCAACAGGCTCCCTGAGGGCTTCCCCTGGCTATACCAAGCAGAAACTAGATGCAGCAGAGAATCTGGGTCAAACAGTTTTTAAAAGTCTGAAAAACCCCTTTCCATTTCTATTGCTCAATTTTTACTATCTTGATTCTTATGATGTCATCATTTTCCTAGTTCTCTAGTCAAAATCTTCCAGAGCCGGAAAGATCAAAATGTGTTATATACAAAACAAGCAACAAAAGATTTTGTTGGGGTTTTTTGAGGGGATGAGAGAGGGAGAAAGAAGTTGACTTTTCAAACCTTCTTTAAACAACACAAAGCAGCAAAAGAGAGCACAATCTCCATGGTTTTTTCCCTTTGTAGATCCCTTTTAAAAATTCTTGCAGTATTTCAGGAAACATCCTGTAGAACAGGGGTGGACAAACTTTTTGGCTCGAGGGCCACTTCTGGTATGGAAATTGTATGGCGGGCCATGAATGCTCACGAAATTGGGGGCTGGAGTGCGGAAGGAGGTGAGGGCTCCAGCTGGTGATGCGGGCTCTGGGGTGGGGCCGGGGGTATAGGACGGTGCTCCGGGCTGGGACTGAGGGGTTCGGAGGACGGGAGGGGGATCAGGGCTGGGGCAGGGGATTGGAGTGCGGGAGGGAGTCTGGGATGCAGGCTCCGGGCAGCGCTTACCTCAAGCAGCTCCCAGAAGCAGCGACATGTGCCCGCTCCAGCTCCCACGGTTCCCAGCCAATGGGAGCTGCAGGGACAGTGCTTGGGGCGGGGGCAGCGTGCAGAGCCCCTGGCTGCTCCTACACGTAGGAGCCCCAAGGGGGACATGCCATTGCTTCCAGGAGCTGCACAGAGAGGGACAAGCCCCCGACCCCACTCCCCGCCTGGAGTGCCGGAGCGGGGCAAGCCCCAGGCTCTGCTCCCCGGCGGGAGCTCGAGGGGCCGGATTAAAATGTCTGGAGGGCTGGATGCAGCCCCTGGGCCGAAGTTTGCCCATTTCTGCTTTAGAACATAAAAAACAAGAGGACTTTATAATTATTAATTAATTAATGTACCAGCATAGACCCCAATCCTACAAACACTTATGCATGGGTTTATCTCTATGCATATGAGTGTTCTCATTGAAGTTAAGCATGTATGTAAGAGTTTAAAGATCAAGGGCCTTCATCTGTAAAGATGATCAGAATTCTCTCAAAGGGCTACCATACTTTTTCATTATTACTAGTTTTTATGTATTAGTAATGTATGTTTTTATGTACTTTTTATATAACTACTACTACTATTACATTAATGCAGGACTGGTTGTTTTCAGACCATCATAGTATGTACTGGTGTCAATTGCTGTTCTCTCACACTTACCCCTGGAGTGGCAACTTGTAGATTAAAAGCAGCGCTAGCCAGTGTAAAAGAATGAAGAAAGGATTGGGCAGACACACCTGGAAAATAAGAGTTGGACAACTTAAGGAAAGAATCATCATATCTTAAACCCAGCTACACTGTACAGTACATATTTCACCAAGTAGCCTATGTTAAATGAACCTTCAGGTCACTAAAAGGCTCCCATGGCCTAGGGGCATTTTTAATAACACAAGGAGAAATATTCACAAAGATAATGTAAAAAGAAGAACAGGAGTACTTGTGGCACCTTAGAGACTAACAAATTTATTAGAGCATAAGCTTTCGTGGACTACAGCCCACTTCTTCGGATGCATATAGAATGGAACATATATTGAGGAGATATATATACACACATACAGAGAGCATAAACAGGTGGGAGTTGTCTTACCAACTCTGAGAGGCCAATTAATTAAGAGGAAAAAAAAAAAAAAAAAACTTTTGAAGTGATAATCAAGATAGCCCAGTACAGACAGTTTGATAAATTTGTTAGTCTCTAAGGTGCCACAAGTACTCCTGTTCTTCTTTTTGCGGATACAGACTAACACGGCTGATACTCTGAAAGATAATGTATAATACTTTCACACTCTACACTTGATGTTAGTATTTTAATAACGGCATTAGAAAATGTAATGCTTTGAAAAACAGGAACAGTACAAGCAGAGTCGGTGTTAATGAAATTAGAGAGAGCAACAAAATCCAAAGTCCCAGACCAATGAAAAATTAGTTAAGAACGGCCATCCTGGGTCAGACCAAATGTTCATCCAGCCCAGTATCCTGTCTACCAACAGTGGTCAATGCCAGGTGCCCCAGAGGGAGTGAACCTAACAGATAATGTCAAGTGATCTCTCTCCTGCCATCCATTGCCACCCTCTGACAAACAGAGGCTAGAGACACCATTCCTTACCCATCCTGGCTAATAACCATTAATCGACTTAACCCCATGAATTTATCTAATTCTCTTTTAAACCCGGTTACAGTCCTAGCCCTCTCAACCTCCTCAGGCAAGGAGTTCCACAGGTTGACTGTGCACTGTGTGAAGAAGAACTTCCTTTTATTTGTTTTAAACCTGCTGCCCATTAATTTCACTTGGTGGCCCCTAGTTCTTATATTATGGGAACAAGTAAATAACTTTTCCTTATTCACTTTCTCCACACTACTCATGATTTTATATACCTCTATCATATCCCCCCCTTAGTCTCCTCTTTTCCAAGCTGAAAAGTCCTCTTTAATCTCTCCTCATATGGGACCCCTTCCAAACCCCTAATCATTTTAGTTGCCCTGATCTGAACCTTGTCTAATGCCAGTATATCTTTTTTGACATGAGGAGACCACATCTGTACGCAGTATTCAAGACGTGGGCGTACCATGGATTTATATAAGGGCAATAAGATATTCTCCGTCTTATTTTCTCTCTCTTTTTTAATGATTCCTAACATCCTGTTTGCTTTTTTGACTGCCGCTGCACACTGCGCGGACGTCTTCAGAGAACTATCCATGATGACTCCAAGATCTCTTTCCTGATTAGCTGTAGCTAAATTAGCCCTCATCATATTGTATGTATAGTTGGGGTTATTTTTCCCAAAGTGCATTGAAACAGTCTCCAAAAAAAGGAACAGCACTGACTGTGCCATCTTCAGAAATTTCTAAAAGAATGACCCCCTGGCAGCTGACGTAGCAGGATAAAGAACTATAGGAAAGGATCGTGCCTGGACACGTTAATTATAGACATCTTAAATTCTGTTCAGAGCAAGTTCTAGCCATTAAGGTATTTTTACGGCCTGCAACAGCACAGTAACTGAGCCTTTCACAAACATTAATGAACTCATTCTCACCTCACTACTGGAAGGTAGGGAAGTAGTATTATCCTTAGATTACAGGTGGGGAACTGAGGCATAAGTGACTTGCTTACAGCCACACAGGAAGTCTGACAAAGCGGATTATTGAACCCATCTCAGCACCTGAACTACCAGACCAACCTTCCTCTGAAGTATCAGAGTGTTGTTCCTGTCTTTCTTCTGCTAGAAACGATTAATAAATCTCTGTCCAATGAGGCTGTGTGTGCAAGCTCAGTTTGCCAGCCAGGTCTACCACCCAGCATCTCCATTTCCTCCCGGACAGCCTGGATCCCATAATGAACACACGGGGGGCTTGGGGGCTGGCACAGACCCCTCCCCTGCCCCAGAGCCAAGCTCAGCGCGCCGCTGTGCCAGCGGGGGCAGCGGGCTCACCCCGGGCAAGTACTACACGGGCTGGGAAAGCGGCGGCAGAGCAGGGCCCCGGTCCCCCTCTCACAGCGGGGCACAGGGAGCGGGGCGGCTCCTGCGGTCACCGCGCTGGGGCTGGCGTGGACGAGGCGGGCGGACACCGGCGCCAGGCCGGCCAGGGCAGGCTCCCGCCGCAGGGGCGGCCCAGCTCCGGGTCCCCTTCCCGGGCCGCCCCACGCCGCGCTGACAGCGGCGCGGGGGCGGCCCGGGCAGTGACTCACCCCCGGAGGCCGCGCTGGCGATGATGAGGCAGGCGGCTTTGCCGGGCCGCTCCGACATGGCGCTGGCGGGGCCCGGCGGCGGCGGCTGCCTCCTCATACGGACGGGCCCGGGCGACTGCCCCAGCGGAGGTTCCCGGGCCCCGCCGGCCCGCACCGCGCAGGCGCCACCGGTTAGAACAGGGGGCGGGGCCTCGCTCGATTCCGCCCGGCTGTCCCCCCCCCGCCGCCGCCGCCGCCGCCAGCGCCCGGGCCCACGGGGCAGGGGGGTGGGGCCGAGAGGGGGTGTCATTGGCCGGGGGGAGGGGACAAGAGAGGGGTTGTGGTGGCCGGGGGTGCAGGGACAAGAGAGTGTCATTTGGCAGGGTTGTGTGGGGCTGGGGACAGGAGGAGATGTCGTGGCCTGGGGGCCATACAAAGTTCCCCCATTCAGTTAGCATTATTAAGGTTGCAAAGTGAAGCTCTCAAAGCTAGGAAATGCCCAGAATTAACATTGCTGTGTGCAGGGGTCCTACAGCTGACAGCCTCCTTCACTACACAAGGCTGATTCAGCCCCAGAGCAGGGGCAGCCTGTGCACTGAGTGGTTGGGGTCCTGAGGGGAAATAAAAACCCTGTGATCATGTAATTAATGAGGACAGTAGCCTAATGCAAACACGAGGGGTCAAAATTAAAGCTGCACAAAGATAATCTTAATTCTGTCATTTTCCAACTTCAAGGTTTGAGTTTGCAAGTTTAATGTTCTTTTTAGGTGGGGCTGTTTTTGTTTTATTTGTTTATGTAGTTTCCTAGCTTTTAAAAAAGCGAACTGAAAAACAGTAACTCCATCATGTAGAAACATACTGAGTTACATGCCCCCCCCAGCTCCTTGTCCCAATCTCCTCCCCCCGACCTGCCCTTCCTGGGCCTCTTATTCCAGTCCTTCCACCCCTCAGCTCCACCTCTTAGTCCAGCTGCTCATCCCAAACCCACACTGTACCTTGGCTCCTCACCCCACAACCAGTATTGTGCTTCCACATCCCAGTTCCAGTCCACCCCCTGGTTTCTCAACCCAGTCCTCCCCTAACGCTAGGCCCAGCTCCTCTCCCCTCCGCATTCCTGTCAGACAACTTCCTTCTTCACTGCCTGGGTGTGGGGGGGGCACCAGAAGGGGAAACACTCAGAGAACAGGAAAGGCTGACTCTAGGGTTACCATATTTCCACAAGCAAAAAAGAGGACACTGGGGGGGGGGGGGGGGGGGGGGGGG
>NC_048301.1:112368166-112373444 GCF_013100865.1 Trachemys scripta elegans
CCCCCCCCTCGCTCCCCCACCCCCATGTGCCCAGGGGCCAGGGAGGGGGGGGGGGGGGGGGGGGGGGGGGGGAGAGGAGCCCCGCCCCTGTCCTGCCCCATCCACTCCCTCCCACTTCCCACCCCCTGATTGCCCCCCTCAGAACCACCAACACCCCCCCCCACTCTTGTCCCCTGACTGTCCCCTCCTGGGACCCCTGCCACTAACTGCCCCCTAGGACTCCACCCCCTATCTAAGCCACCCTGCTTCTTGTCCCCTGACTGCCCCCTCCTGAGAACCCCCTACTACCCTACCTGTCCCCTGACTGCCACGACCCTTATCCACACCCCCGCCCCCAGACAGACCCCTGGGGACTCCCATGCCCTATCCAACTGCTCCCCACCCCCTGACAGGACCCCCAGAACTCCTGACCCATCTAACCCCCCCTGCTCCCTGTCCCTGACTGTCCCAACCCCTCTCCACACCCCTGCCCCCCTGACAGCCCCCCCAGAACCCCAGACCTATCTAACCCTCCCTGCTCCCTGTCCCTGACTGTCCCAACCCCTCTCCACACTCCTGCCCCCCTGACAGCTCCCCCACAACTCCCGACCCATTCAACCCCCCCTCCCTGTCCCCTGACCAGGACCGGCTTTAAAGAGCCCAGGAATCAGGCTGCACTCCAGCCGGGGTTGCGGGGCTTGGGGCCGGACCGAAGGTGTTCGGCCGGGGCTGGGCCGGCGTGCTCGGCCGGGACCAGGGCCGGCGCTGCTGGGGCCCGAGCCGGGTCGGGCCTGCTCGGCCGGAACCGGGGTCACCGCCCTGGGGCCGGAACCGGGGCCAGAGCCGCTGGGGCCTGAGCTGGGCTGGAGCCGCCGGGCGCCGCTCGGCCCGGGCCAGAGGGAGCCGCTTGGCCAGGGCCGCGCCTCCCCGGAGCTCTCCTCCCCCCCCCCGCCCCAGCTTACCTGCTGCTGCCGCCCGCCTGCCCTTGCTTCTTTTCAGACTTCCCGCGAAGATCTGTTTCGCGGGAAGCAGGGGAGGGGGAGGAGCAGGTGGACGGAGCGTTCAGGGGAGGGGAAGAGGGGGAAGACAGCTGCGGGGCCGGACAGCATGGTAAGGCTGCAGGGGATGGGGGGAGCTGGGAAGGGGCTTTGGGTGCCCAGCGGCGCTTGGCCGCCGCTTTTCTGTCTATAAATAGCCGACCGGGGGGAAATCCCGGACATTTTTTAAAATCCCCCCCGGACGGCTATTTATAGACCGAAAAGCCGGACATGTCCGGGGAAATCCGGACATATGGTAGTCCTAGCTGACTCTCAGTTCCTCTGCCCAGCACCACATTAGCCCTTAGCTGCCAAGAGTAGCCATAGCAATTTGCAGCAACAATCCTGCTAAGCATCTGCAGTCCTTGGTAGGAGCATGCTCAGTCATTGTGTGGGCAATGGCACTGGTGCAGCCGCAGGCAGAGTCCAGTCATAGGTAGAAGCTGTAATGGGGAGGCTGGAGCATAGTTGGTGCAGATGGAATCTGCAGAGAATTTAGTAAACTCTAAAGTCTCTAGTAGGCAGGTGCAAACTGAGATTTTGAGAGCCGCTTCACTTGGTCAAATTTTGGACATACTCTGATGTCGCACTCTATGATTTTATAAATATATGCTAATGAGTGAATATAATATAACTGGAATATGCTTCATGCAAAAGGTCTCTTGTAAGGTATCATTACAAAGCTTATAATCTACTGAGTGTGGTCATCCTATTTGTATAAATGTATCACTCTTGTATCTAAAACTAGAAATATGAAATATAACTCTGAGGGCCTATTGTAATTATTCAAAGTGTGGGCCATTAATGGTGGTTTGGAATCTTGATGGCTCCCATCAACCAGGACAATTGACTGTGGATGGCTCTGTTTGCAGGCAAGCCTTCCTGTGAGTCTGGCTGGGAGAAATGAAGGCTTGAAGTCCTACAATGACATGTGATCCTGTCACCTGAACTGGAATCCATCTTTAACCTGGTGTCTTTCCATTGACAAGGAGGGGGTGGGAACCTAGAGAGGGATAAAGGATTCCCGCCTTATGCAAAAGATATATAAAGGTGTGGAACAGAACAAAAGGGAAGGAGCCATCATGAAGAATCCCCTAGCTACCACCTGAGCTGGAACAAGAGCTGTACCAGGGGAAAGAATTGTGCCCAGGCCTGGAAGGTGTCCAGTCTGAGGAAAAAACTTACTGAAGCATCTCTAAGGGTGAGATTATCTTATTCAGTTTAATTAGACATAGATTTGCATGTTTTATTTTATTTTGCTTGGTGACTTACTTTGTTCTGGCTGTTAATACTTGGAATCACTTAAATCCTACTTTCTGTATTTAATAAAATCACTTTTTACTTATTAATTAACTCAGAGTATGTGTTAATACCTGGGTGGGCAAACAGCTGTGCATATCTCTCTATCAGTGTTATAGAGGGCGAACAATTTATGAGTTTACCCTGTATAAGCTTTATACAGGGTAAAACGGATTTATTTGGGTTTAGACCCCACTGGGAGTTGGGCATCTGAGTGTTAAAGACAAGAACACTTCTGTAAGCTTCTTTCAGGTAAGCCTACAGTGGTTAGGGGACATGATTCAGATCTGGGTCTGGGTTTGCAGCAGGCTAGCGAGTCTGGCTCAAACCAGGCAGGGCACTGAAGTCCTAAGCTGACGGGGCAGGGAAAGCAGGGGCAGAAGTAGACTTGGCACATCAGTTGGCAGCTCCCAAAGGGGGTTCTGTGATCCAACCCGTCACACATACGTTCACAGGAATGGTGAAAAGTACATATCTGACACGAGCTACTCCCCTTCCCACATCCAGTTTCTACTTCAATACATAAGAGGTGCTAGAGCTTCTCAATGAAATGATTGTTAGGATTTTTTAACATGGACAAAACAAGGTATTTTCCCTGAGCCTTTTCTTTGGAAACAGCTAAACTATTTTTGCTGAAAAATTCCAGAAATAAATTCAGCCTGAGGCAGACACCCAGCAGGAAAATTTCAGCCCAAACAGTTAAAATTTGGCAAAGTTATAAGTAATTTTAAAGAGGGTCTTAAAATAGAAAGGATCAGATAACCTTATCTATAGGCAGTGCTACCTGCACCCCTGTAATAACATAGGCTTACATTTTCAAACATAGATGCTTAAGGCTACGCACCTAAATCCATATTTAGATTTAAATATGTGTCCTCTAAATAAGTGTCCTGGGGCCAGATTTTTTGAAGTACCAAGCATCCACAACTCCAATTTAAGTCACTAGGAGCTATAGATGGTCAATTCCTCTGAAAATCAGGCCAATTATTTAGGTGCCTAAATTTTAAATATGGATTCAGGTGCCTAACTTTAGGCATCAAGTTTTAAAATCCAAAGCTATGATACTTTGCTAAACGCCCTTTAAAAATTGTCATTAACTCTGTATTTCTTCTCCCAGCATCGCTGATCAGTAAGGTATTTGCATTCTCCATTTCAAGGCCTTAGAGGCAGGCGATCAGGGCAGTCCTTCTGGATTCCAACTTCAGGGGGGCGACAAATCGACATCAAGGGCACTACGTTGCTTGGCCACACAGCTGTTTGGTTTTTTCCCCTCGCCTCTCTCTCTCTCTCTGCTTGGCCACTTTGTTTTTGTTTTTTGCTCATCTGCTTCTCTCGGGGGGCACCAAAAACGTTCCACTCTGGGCAGCAAAACACCTAGGGCCAGCCTTGTTTCAAACCCTCTGGATTTTTCCCTTTTGCAACTGCATGCTCAAAGCAAGGAGGGAGATAGCGAGTCCTACAGTGTCAGTTGACTTCAGTGGAAGTTGTGGGTGCTTGGCTTCTTCGAAAATCAGAAATGTTATTTAAATGTCTAAATATGGATTTAGACATCTACCTTTAGACGCCCACATATGAAAGTATTTACCCTAAGTGTCTCACCCAAAGAGATACAGCTAGCAATTGAACCCACAAGTGGGGGATTCCCATTCCCTTGCTCTAACCTCAAGAGCAAAATTCTTTCAGGATTGTGTACTTGAATTTGCAGAATCATTTACTTTTCATTTGAAATTCTCCAGGTGCTGATATTCTCCAAACTCAGGCTTGGAAAGTCTAGAATTGTCCTGTTTAGATGGTGGACATCAAATTGGACTGAGCTCAAATACCTTATTATGCATCATAAGGCATGTAGCAACCATTACGCTATCATATTTTATCATGTCAATCATGCAGTGCTTTTCACACACTCAGGCAAGGAGGAAACAATCTCACTTTCTTGACCCAAAGCAATTTTTCATTTGACACTTATTGTATTTTATTCCTAGTATACTCCAATGAACCTGTTGAGTAGAGGGGTGGCGGGACAGGGACAGAAAGGAACAGACATTTTGCTCTCCCTGCATCCTTTAAGAAGCTGCAGTTGCTACAGGGCCAGCTCTAGGTTTTTTGCCGCCCCAAGCAAAAAAAAATTTGGCTGCCCCCCGTCCCAGCCCTGGGCTCCTCGCCGCACCCCCCTGCTGCCCCAGCTTTGGGCTCTCCCCACCCACCCTGCCGCCCCAGCTCTGGGCTCCCTCATTCCCCCCCTCATTGCCCCCCACACACACCTCCGGCCGCCCCAGCCCTGGGCTCTCTCCCCCTCTCCCCCACCTGCACCCTCTTTCCGCTGCAGCCCGGGGTCACTGGTAACTCGCTCCCACGGCAGGTCATTCAGCAGGAATTTTACATGTGCACAGAACACAGACAGGATTGGTTCCCATATGGTTACAGAACTGCAGTAAAGTGGAACAATTTTCAGCTTTTGTGATTGAAGGATATCTGGATGCATATTATAAGACTGTCCTACATAAATGAGGAAAAGTTGAGGTGCCTTTATTATTCTTTTGTTCCACTCTTTCTTTCTATGGGGAATTTCCCAATGCAATATCACTGTCTTCCTTTTAAACAAACAAACAAACAAAAAGGCAATGACTGTTGAAAATAGCAATTCCAGTCCGAATAACCACTGGGAAGCATTTCTTGCTCAATTTTATCCTACTTTTTCTACAGCAAGTTACAGTGGATCAGTATATTTGATTTGGGAGAAATGAAGTAACAGCTGCCCAAACTGAGCTTGAGCACTCCTGAATTTTGAGGTGTTCAAATCTGGAAGGCAGGTGCTGGGGGGGGGGTGGCTGTGGCTCCGCGGGGAAGCACGGCAGCATGTATGCAGCAGTGTGTCTGGCGCTGCGCAGAGCCAGACATGCTGGTCTGAGTGGCACGATAAGGGGGCTGGGGGGTTGGATGGGGCGGAGATTCGGGGGGGGGGG